>NC_057806.1:234004773-234304773 GCF_018294505.1 Triticum aestivum | reverse complement strand
GGCTGGTATAGCTTGCCGGGTGGAGCCTACACGTGCCAGGGCATCTGCTTGCATGTTGTCGGCACGTGGTACATGAAGGAACTCACATCCTTCAAAATATCCACTGATTTGCTGAACGAGGAAAGGATAGCTTGCCATGTTCGCGTCCTTGCCGTCCCAGTTGCCAGATGACTGCTGGACCACCAAATCCGAGTCGCCATATCACAGGATCCGGCAGATGCCGAGCTCTTTGGCTAGCCGGAGCCCGTGTATGATCACCTCGTACTCGGCCACATTGTTGGAGGCGGCAAAATGAATTTGCAATGTGTACTTGAGCTTGTCGCCTTTGGGAGAGGTAAGGACGATGCCAGCTCCCAAGATGGTGTGCGTCTTGGACCCATCGAAGTGCATCCGCCAGTGAGTGGAGTCGGGGACCGGTGGCAGGTACTGGGTTTTGGCCCAGTCGATGAGGAAGTAGGCCAACGCCTGAGATTTAATAGCGGTGCGGGCCTATTTCGCCACCCGGCCGGATGCATCCCGGCTGCCTATGATCTCGGCGAGCAGGGCAGTACACACGACCGTGATGGGCAAAAGGTGCTCTTGAAAATAGGGCCTAAGCTTCCTGGCAGCGAAGTACACACCATAGCACATCTTCTGGTAGTGTGGGTAGTTCTGCTTCGAGGTGGATAATACTTCGCTTAAATAATACACCGGCCTCTGTACCAGCTGAGCTCGGCCTTCTTCTGGGCGCTGGACTACGATAACTATGCCGACCACCCGGCTAGTAGCGGCAATGTAAAGGAGCATGGGCTATTTTTCAGTCGGTGCCGCCAAGACAGGCGGCATGGTCAGCATCTTCTTTAGCTCGAGGAAAGCTTGGTCCGCCTGGTCATTCCACTCGAAATGAGTGGACTTCTTCATGAGTCGGTAGAAGGGGAGGGCTTTCTCTCCGAGCCGGCTGATGAAGCGGCTCGGGGAAGCCAAGCATCCGGTAAACTTCTGGACGTCTCGTAGCTTGGTGGGAATCTCCATTCTCTCTATGGCTTTGATCTTCATCGGGTTGCACTCGATGCCGCGTTCGAAGACCAGAAAGCCTAGAAGCTGGCCGGCTGGTACTCCGAACACGCATTTCTCGGGGTTGAATTTGATTTGAAATCGGTGCAAGTTTTCAAATGTTTCTCTGAGGTCTTCCAGCAAGGTGCCACGCTTCTCCGTCTTCACCACAATATCGTCTACATAAACGTGGGCATTTCTGCCGAGTTGCTTGAGGAGGCACTTCTACATGCAACGCTGAAAAGTGGCACTGGCATTTCTCTAGCCGAATGTCATAGTCAGGTAGCAGAAGGCTCCGAAGGGTGTGATGAAGGCAGTCTTCAAGCGGTCCGCTGGATCCAACTTTATCTGGTGGTAGCCTGAGTAAGCATCCAAGAAGCTCAACAGCTCGCATCCGGCTGTGGAGTCTATCACTTGGTCAATCCTTGGCAGGGCGAAAGGATCTTTGGGGCAAGCCTTGTTGAGGCTAGTGTAGTCTATACACATGCGCCACTTGTTATTTTTCTTTAGCGCGAGGACCGGGTTGGCGAGCCACTCTGGAAGGAAAACTTCCATAATGAAGCCGGCTGCCAGAAGCCGGGCTATTTCTTCTCCTACAATCCTTCTCTTCTCTTCCGACAGTCAGCGGAGGGGTTGTTTGACTGGTTTTGCACCTTCTCGGACGTGTAGCTTGTGCTCGGCGAATTCCTTCGGCACACCCAACATGTCCTTTGGGGACCATGCGAAGATGTCCCGATTCTCACGGAGGAAATCGGCGAGCTCACCTTCCTATTTGCTGTCCAGGTTTGCCCCGATGGTGGCAAACCTTTCTGGGTGATCCGGGTCTAGAGGTACCTTCTTTGTTTCTTTGGCCGGCTGAAAAGAACCTTGGGCATCACACTCCTTGGGGTTGGGGGACTGGGCCGGCTGCTTGCCGGCCATGTCCATGACTCGGTCCAGTATCTTCTTCTCCTCAGCAATCACGAGGGACTCGGCCAGCCGGCTACTGGCTGCAACACACTCGGAGGATTTCTTGTAGTCTCCGGCTATGGTGATGATGCCCTTGGAACTCGGTATCTTCATCTTGAGGTAGGCATAGTGGGGTACAACCATGAATTTGGCCAGAGCAGGTCGGCCAAGCAACGCGTGGTAAGGGCTCTCTAGATCCACCACCTCAAACCACACTGCCTCTCGGCGGAAATGATCCTTGTCCCCGAAGAGGACATCTATCTTGATCTTGCCGATTGGGGAGCAGGACAGGCCGGGTACAATGCCATGGAACACAGTCCGACTGAGCATGAGCTGCCTTGTCTTGATGCTTAGCTTCTCCATGGTGTCGCGGTACAGTATGTTGATGCTGCTCCCACCATCTATGAGCACGCGGGAGAAACGGGCGGCTCGCCTTTCTGTCGCGAGGGTGGCATCCAAAACCAATGCGTAAGAGACGGGAGACGGCATCACCTCTGGGTGATCTGTCCGGCTCCAGCTAATAGGCCTTTCTGACCAGTGCATGAATTCTGGGTTGTTGGAGGCGACTGCGTTGACTTCTTGGTGTTGTCGGCGCCGGCTACGCCGATCTTCTGGTTGGCTCGTAAAGACGATGTAGGCGACATGCTCGTCGGGGTACTCGTCTTGAACAGCCCCGACTGCTGGTCGAGCAACCGGCTGTGGGGGAGCCAGAGGCGGCTGACCAGTAGGCGGAGGCGGCGCTATCCCCTCGCCCTTGGAGATCCGCGTGAGCCAGTGGCATTTTCGGGTTGTGAGGTTTGAAGGCTTTGCGCCGCTGTGAAACTTGCAGGGGGCATCAAGTGCTTGCTCAGAGGAGAAAGCGGGCTGCCAAGCCGGCCTGTTGCCCTTCTGCTTCTTGGGCGTGGGCCACCCTTCGGGTTGTTCGTCTTCGACTATGGCCACCTGCCGACTGGTGGAAGGCGGCAGGGGAGCCTTGCTCTTGTGGTCGTTCTGGTACGGGCATCGGGTGGATTCTCCAGCCGGCATCTTGGGACTCGGAGTGAGCACCTTCCCGGAGGCGTCTACTCGGAGCTCGGTCTTCATTGAAGAATCGGCCGTGGCGTATTTATCAGCTATGATCAGCAGCTCGTCAAGGGTGGTCGGCTCATCGTAGAGGAGTTGGTGCTTGAGGAGGGTGCCTTCTCGGCACCCGGCGTTGAAGTACTCTATAGCTTGAACCTCGTGCACTCCCTCGCAGAAATTGCGGAGCTCGGCCCAACGCGTGAGGTAGTCGCGAGTCGATTCATTGGGCCCTTGGACACACAAGTGAAGGAAATATGCCTTAGAGGCAATAATAATGTTATTATTTTATTTCCTTATATCATGATAAATGTTTATTATTCATGCTAGAATTGTATTATCCGGAAACATAATACTTGTGTGAATACATAGACAAACCAAACGTCACTAGTATGCCTCTACTTGATTAGCTCGTTAATCGAAGATGGTTATGTTTCCTAACCATAGACATGTGTTGTCATTTGATTAATGGGATCACATCATTAGGATAATGATATGATTGACATGACCCATTCCATTAGCTTAGCACCCGATCGTTTAGTATGTTGCTATTGCTTTCTTCATGACTTATACATGTTCCTATGACTATGAGATTATGCAACTCCCGTTTGCCGGAGGAACACTTTGTGTGCTACCAAACGTCACAATGTAACTGGGTGATTATAAAGGAGCTCTACAGGTGTCTCCAAAGGTACATGTTGGGTTGGCGTATTTCGATATTAGGATTTGTCACTCCGATTGACGGAGAGGTATCTCTGGGCCCTCTCGGTAATGCACATCACATAAGCCTTGCAAGCATTACAACTAATGAGTTAGTTGCAAGATGATGTATTACGAAACGAGTAAAGAGACTTGCCGGTAACGAGATTGAAGTAGGTATTGAGATACCGACGATCGAATCTCGGGCAAGTAACATACCGATGACAAAGGGAACAACGTATGTTGTTATGCGGTCTGACCGATAAAGATCTTCGTAGAATATGTGGGAGCCAATATGAGCATCCAGGTTCCGCTATTGGTTATTGATCGGAGACGTGTCTTGGTCATGTCTACATTATTCTCGAACCCGTAGGGTCCGCACGCTTAAGGTTTTGATGACAGTTATATTATGAGTTTATGCATTTTGATGTACCGAAATTTGTTCGGAGTCCCGGATGTGATCACGGACATGACGAGGAGTCTCGAAATGGTCGAGACATAAAGATTGATATATTGGAAGCCTATATTTGGATATCGGAAGTGTTCCGATTTAAATCGGGATTTTACCGGAGTACCGGGAGGTTACCGGAACCCCCCGGGAGGTATATGGGCCTTAGTGGGCTTTAGTGGAAGAGAGGAGAGGTGGCCAGGGCTGGGCCGCGCGCCCCTCCCCCCTAGTCCAAATAGGACAAGGAGAGGGGGCGGCGCCCCCTCCTTCCTTCTCTCTCTCCTCTTTCCCCCTCCTGAATCCTATTCCAACTAGGAAAGGGGGGAATCCTACTCCCGGTGGGAGTAGGACTCCTCCTGGCGCGCCCTCCTCCTGGCCGGCTGCACCTCCCCCTGTTCCTTTATATACGGGGGCAGGGGGCACCCCTAGACACACAAGTTGATCCACGTGATCATATTCTTAGCCGTCTGCGGTGCCCCCTTCCACCATAATCCTCGATAATATTGTAGCGGTGCTTAGGCGAAGCCCTGCGACGGTAGTACATCAAGATCGTCACCACACCGTCGTGCTGACGGAACTCTTCCCTGACACTTTGCTGGATCGGAGTCTGGGGATCGTCATCAAGCTGAACATGTGCTAGAACTCGGAGGTGCCGTAGTTTCGGTGTTTGATCGGTCGGGTCGTGAAGACGTACGACTACATCAACCGCGTTGTGCTAACGCTTCCGCTGTCGATCTACAAGGGTACGTAGATCACACTCTCCCCTCTCGTTGCTATGCATCACCATGATCTTGCGTGAGCGTAGGAATTTTTTTGAAATTACTACGTTTCCCAACAGTGGCATCCGAGCCTAGGTTTTATGTGTTGATGTTATATACACGAGTAGAACACAAGTGAGTTGTGGGCGATATAAGTCATACTGCTTACCGGCATGTCATACTTTGGTTCGGCGGTATTGTTGGACGATGCGGCCCGGACCGACATTACGCGTACGCTTACGCGAGACCGGTTCTCCCGACGTGCTTTGCACAAAGGTGGCTAGCGGGTGACAGTTTCTCCAACTTTAGTTGAACCGAGTGTGGCTACGCCCGGTCCTTGCGAAGGTTAAAACATTACCAACTTGACAAACTATCGTTGTGGTTTTGATGCGTAGGTAAGATTGGTTCTTGCTTAAGCCCGTAGCAGCCACGTAAAACTTGCAACAACAAAGTAGAGGACGTCTAACTTGTTTTTGCAGGGCATGTTGTGATGTGATATGGTCAAGACATGATGCTAAATTTTATTGTATGAGATGATCATGTTTTGTAACCGAGTTATCGGCAACTGGCAGGAGCCATATGGTTGTCGCTTTATTGTATGCAATGCAATCGCGCTGTAATGCTTTACTTTATCACTAAGCGGTAGCGATAGTCGTGGAAGCATAAAATTGGCGAGACGACAATGATGCTAAGATGGAGATCAAGGTGTCACGCCGGTGACGATGGTGATCACGACGGTGCTTCAAAGATGGAGATCACAAGCACAAGATGATGATGGCCATATCATATCACTTATATTGATTGCATGTGATGTTTATCTTTTATGCATCTTATCTTGCTTTGATTGAAGGTAGCATTATAAGATGATCTCTCACTAATTATCAAGAAGTGTTCTCCCTAAGTATGCACCGTTGCGAAAGTTCTTCGTGCTAAGACACCACATGATGATCGGGTGTGATAGGCTCTACGTTCAAATACAACGGGTGCAAAACAGTTGCACAAGCGGAATACTCAGGTTATACTTGACGAGCCAAGCATATACAGATATGGCCTCGGAACACGAAGACCGAAAGGTCGAGCATGAATCATATAGTAGATATGATCAACATAGTGATGTTCACCAATGAAACTACTCCATCTCACGTGATGATTGGACATGGTTTAGTTGATTTGGATCAGGTATTCACTTAGAGGATTAGAGGGATGTCTATCTAAGTGGGAGTTCTTTAAGTAATATGATTAATTGAACCTAAATTTATCATGAAACTTAGTACCTGATAGTATCTTGCTTGTTTATGTTTGATTGTAGATAGATGGCCTGTGCTGTTGTTCCGTTAAATTTTAATGCGTTCCTTGAGAAAGCAAAGTTGAAAGATGATGGTAGCAATTACACGGACTGGTCCGTAACTTGAGGATTATCCTCATTGCTGCACAGTAGAATTACATCCTGGAAGCACAGCTAGGTGCCAGGCCTGCTGCTGGAGCAACACCAGATGTTATGAACGTCTGGCAGAGCAAAGCTGATGACTACTCGATAGTTCAGTGTGCCATGCTTTACGGCTTAGAATCGGGACTTCAACGACATTTTGAACATCATGGAGCATATGAGATGTTCCAGGAGTTGAAGTTAATATTTCAAGCAAATGCCCGGATTGAGAGATATGAAGTATCCAATAAGTTCTATAGCTGCAAGATGGAGGAGAACAGTTCTGTCAGTGAGCATATACTCAAAATGTCTGGGTATAATAATCACTTGATTCAATTGGGAGTTAATCTTCCAGATGATTGCGTCATTGACAGAATTCTCCAATCACTGCCACCAAGCTACAAGAGCTTCGTGATGAACTATAATATGCAAGGGATGAATAAGACTATTCCCGAGCTCTTCGCAATGCTGAAAGCTGCGGAGGTAGAAATCAAGAAGGAGCATCAAGTGTTGATGGTCAACAAGACCACTAGTTTCAAGAAAAAGGGCAAATGGAAGAAGAAGGGGAACTTCAAAAAGAACAGCAAACAAGTTGCTACTCAAGAGAAGAAACCCAAACCTGGACCTAAGCCAGAAACTGAGTGCTTCTACTGCAAGCAGACTGGTCACTTGAAGCGGAACTGCCCCAAGTATTTGGCGGATAAGAAGGATGGCAAGGTGAACAAAGGTATATGTGATATACATGTTATTGATGTGTACCTTACTAATGCTCGCAGTAGCACCTGGGTATTTGATACTGGTTCTGTTTCTAATATTTGCAACTCGAAACAGGGACTACGGATTAAGCGAAGATTGGCTAAGGACAAGGTGACGATGCGCGTGGGAAATGGTTCCAAAGTCAATGTGATCGCAGTCGGCACGCTACCTCTACATCTACCTTCGGGATTAGTATTAGACCTAAATAATTGTTATTTGGTGCCAGCGTTAAGCATGAACATTATATCTGGATCTTGTTTGATGCGAGACGGTTATTCATTTAAATCAGAGAATAATGGTTGTTCTATTTACATGAGTAATATCTTTTATGGTCATGCACCCTTAAAGAGTGGTCTATTCTTATTAAATCTCGATAGTAGTGACACACATATTCATAGTGTTGAAACCAAAAGATGCAGAGTTGATAATAATAGTGCAACTTATTTGTGGCACTGTCGTTTGGGTCATATCAGTATAAAGCGCATGAAGAAACTCCATACTGATGG
Source organism: Triticum aestivum (assembly GCF_018294505.1). NCBI lineage: Eukaryota > Viridiplantae > Streptophyta > Magnoliopsida > Poales > Poaceae > Triticum > Triticum aestivum. Next base: position 234,297,141 of record NC_057806.1, on the reverse strand, counting down.
GCTTTTGGAACCACTTGATTATGAATCACTTGGTACTTGCGAACCGTGCCTCATGGGTAAGATGCCAAAAACACCGTTCTCCGGTACTATGGAGAGAGCAACAGATTTATTGGAAATCATACATACAGATGTATGTGGTCCGATGAATGTTGAGGCTCGTGGCGGATATCGTTATTTTCTCACCTTCACAGATGACTTAAGCAGATATGGGTATATCTACTTAATGAAACATAAGTCTGAAACATTTGAAAAGTTCAAAGAATTTCAGAGTGAAGTTGAAAATCATCGTAACAAGCAAATAAAATTCCTACGATCTGGTTATGGAGGAGACTATTTGAGTTATGAGTTTGGTGTACATTTAAAACAATGTGGAATAGTTTCGCAACTCACGCCACCCAGAACACCACAGCGTAATGGTGTGTACGAACGTCGTAATTGTACTTTATTAGATATTGTGTGATCTATGATGTCTCTTACTGATTTACCGCTATCGTTTTGGGGATATGCTCTAGAGACGGCCGCATTCACGTTAAATAGGGCACCATCAAAATCCGTTGAGACAACGCCATATGAACTGTGGTTTGGCAAGAAACCAAAGTTGTCGTTTCTGAAAGTTTGGGGCTGCGATGCTTATGTGAAAAAACTTCAACCTGATAAGCTCAAACCCAAATCAGAGAAATGTGTCTTCATAGGATATCCAAAGGAAACTATTGGATACACCTTCTATCACAGATCCGAAGGCAAGACTTTTGTTGCTAAATTCGGAAACTTTCTAGAGAAGGAGTTTCTCTCGAAAGAAGTGAGTGGGAGGAAAGTAGAACTTGACGAGGTAACTATACCTGCTCCCTTATTGGAAAGTAGTACATCACAGAAACCAGTTTCTGTGACACCTACACCAATTAGTGAGGAAGCTAATGATAATGATCATGAAACTTCAGAACAAGATACTACTGAACCTCGTAGATCAACCAGAGTAAGATCCGCGCCAGAGTGGTACGGTAATCCTGTTCTGGAAGTCATGCTAATATATCATGATGAACCTACGAAGTATGAAGAAGCGATGGTGAGCCCAGATTCCGCAAAATGGCTTGAAGCCATGAAATCTGAGATGGGATCCATGTATGAGAACAAAGTATGGACTTTGGTTGACTTGCCCAATGATCGGCAAGCAATTGAGAATAAATGGATCTTCAAGAAGAAGACTGACGCTGAAGGTAATATTACTGTCTACAAAGCTTAACTTGTCGCAAAAGGTTTTCGGCAAGTTCAAGGGATTGACTACAATGAGACCTTCTCACCCGTAGCGATGCTTAAGTTTGTCCAAATCATGTTAGCAATTGCCGCATTTTATGATTATGAAATTTGGCAAATGGATGTCAAAACTGCATTCCTGAATGGATTTCTGCAAGAAGAGTTGTATATGATGCAGCCGGAAGGTTTTGTCGATCCAAAGGGAGCTAACAAAGTGTGCAAGCTTCAGCAATCCATTTATGGACTGGTGCAAGCCTCTCGGAGTTGGAATAAACGCTTTGATAGTGTGATCAAAGCATTTGGTTTTGTACAGACTTTTGGAGAAGCCTGTATTTACAAGAAAGTGAGTGGGAGCTCTGTAGCATTTCTGATATTATATGTAGATGACATATTACTAATCGGAAATGATATAGAATTTCTGGATAGCATAAAAGGATACTTGAATAAGAGTTTTTCAATGAAAGACCTCGGTGAAGCTGCTTACATATTAGGCATTAAGATCTATAGAGATAGATCAAGACGCTTAATTGGACTTTCACAAAGCACATACCTTGACAAAGTTTTGAAGAAGTTCCAAATGGATCAAGCAAAGAAAGGATTCTTGCCTGTGTTACAAGGTGTGAAATTGAGTAAGACTCAATCCCCGACCAATGCAGAAGATAGAGAGAAAATGAAAGATGTTCCCTATGCTTCAGCCATAGGCTCTATCATGTATGCAATCCTGTGTACCAGACCTGATGTGTGTCTTGCTATAAGTCTAGCAGGGAGGTACCAAAGTAATCCAGGAGTGGATCACTGGACAGCGGTCAAGAACATCCTGAAATACCTGAAAAGGACTAAGGATATGTTTCTCATATATGGAGGTGACAAAGAGCTCATCGTAAATGGTTACGTTGATGCAAGCTTTGACACTGATCTGGATGATTCTAAATCGCAAACCGGATACGTGTTTACATTAAACAGTGGAGCTGTTAGTTGGTGCAGTTCTAAACAAAGGGTTGTGGCAGGATCTATATGTGAAGCGGAATACATAGTGCTTCGGAAGCAGCAAATGAAGGAGTCTGGATGAAGGAGTTCATATCCGATCTAGGTGTCATACCTAGTGCATCGGGTCCAATGAAAATCTTTTGTGACAATACTGGTGCAATTGCCTTGGCAAAGGAATCCAGATTTCACAAGAGAACCAAGCACATCAAGAGACGCTTCAATTCCATCCGGGGTCTAGTCCAGGTGGGAGACATAGAGATTTGCAAGATACATACGGATCTGAATATAGCAGACCCGTTGACTAAGCCTCTTCCACGAGCAAAACATGATCAACACCAAAGCTCTATGGGTGTTAGAATCATTACTGTGTAATCTAGATTATTGACTCTAGTGCAAGTGGGAGACTGAAGGAAATATGCCCTAGAGGCAATAATAATGTTATTATTTTATTTCCTTATATCATGATAAATGTTTATTATTCATGCTAGAATTGTATTATCCGGAAACATAATACTTGTGTGAATACATAGACAAACCAAATGTCACTAGTATGCCTCTACTTGACTAGCTCGTTAATCGAAGATGGTTATGTTTCCTAACCATAGACATGTGTTGTCATTTGATTAATGGGATCACATCATTAGGATAATGATATGATTGACATGACCCATTCCATTAGCTTAGCAACCGATCGTTTAGTATGTTGCTATTGCTTTCTTCATAACTTATACATGTTCCTATGACTATGAGATTATGCAACTCCCGTTTGCCGGAGGAACACTTTGTGTGCTACCAAACGTCACAACGTAACTGGGTGATTATAAAGGAGCTCTACAGGTGTCTCCAAAGGTACATGTTGGGTTAGTTGCAAGGCGATTGTCACTCCGATTGTCGGAGAGGTATCTCTGGGCCCTCTCAGTAATGCACATCACATAAGCCTTGCAAGCATTACAACTAATGAGTTAGTTGCAAGATGATGTATTACGAAACGAGTAAAGAGACTTGCCGGTAACGAGATTGAACTAGGTATTGAGATACCGACGATCGAATCTCAGGCAAGTAACATACCGATGACAAAGGGAACAACGTATGTTGTTATGCGGTCTGACCGATAAAGATCTTCGTAGAATATGTGGGAGCCAATATGAGCATCCAGGTTCCGCTATTGGCTATTGACCGGAGACGTGTCTCGGTCATGTCTACATTGTTCTCGAACCCGTAGGGTCCGCACGCTTAAGGTTTTGATGACAGTTATATTATGAGTTTATGCATTTTGATGTACCGAAATTTGTTTGGAGTCCCGGATGTGATCACGGACATGACAAGGAGTCTCGAAATGGTTGAGACATAAAGATTGATATATTGGAAGCCTATATTTGGATATCGGAAGTGTTCCGAGTGAAATCGGGATTTTACCGGAGTACCGGGAGGTTACCGGAACCCTCCGGGAGGTATATGGGCCTTAGTGGGCTTTAGTGGAAGAGAGGAGAGGTGGCCAGGGCTGGGCCGCGCGCCCCTCCCCCCTAGTCCGAATAGGACAAGGAGAGGGGGGCGACGCCCCCTCCTTCCTTCTCTCTCTCCTCTTTCCCCTCCCGAATCCTATTACAACTAGGAAAGGGGGGGGAATCCTACTCCCGGTGGGAGTAGGACTCCTCCTGGCGCGCCCTCCTCCTGGCCGGCTGCACCTCCCCCTACTCCTTTATATACGGGGGCATGGGGCACCCCTAGACACACAAGTTGATCCACGCGATCATATTCTTAGCCGTGTGCGGTGCCCCCTTCCACCCTAATCCTCGATAATATTGTAGCGGTGCTTAGGCGAAGCCCTGCGACAGTAGTACATCAAGATCGTCACCACGCCGTCATGCTGACGGAACTCTTCCCCGACACTTTGCTGGATTGGTGTCCAGGGATCGTCATCGAGCTGAACGTGTGCTAGAACTCGGAGGTGCCGTAGTTTCGGTGCTTGATCGGTCGGGCCGTGAAGACGTACGACTACATCAACCGCGTTGTGCTAACGCTTCCGCTGTCGATCTACAAGGGTGCGTAGATCACACTCTCCCCTCTCGTTGCTATGCATCGCCATGATCTTGCGTGTGCGTAGGAATTTTTTTGAAATTACTATGTTTCCCAACAACAAGGAGAGCTGTCGGGGCTTGGGAGCCCGCTTGTAGGTGCTGGTGAAGTTACAGATGAAGGCTTCAGTGAAGTCTAGCCAGCTGTTGACGCTGTAAGGCTTGAGGCTGTTGAGCCAGGTGCGCGCCGTGCCTTGGAGCATGAGGGGCACATATTTTACGGCAACACGCCTGTTGCCATTTGCGATGCTAACCGCGGTGGAGTAGTCGATCAACCAATCCTCCGGCTTCACGGAGCCGTTGTACTTGGGCGTGTCTCTTGGGACCGAGAATCCTTTGGGGAAGGGCTCATCGCGGATGCGGGGGCCGAAGCAAGGCGGGCCGACATCATCTTCTTCTTCCAGGGCCAGGGATCGCGCAAGGCGGTCAATCCAGTGGTGGGCATCATTCTCGCCGACTCCTTCGCGGCGACCCAATCGGCTGCTGAGAGTCAGATGCGTGACAGGCGGCGGGGTAGGGTATCTTTCCCCACGAGGCGGAGGAGGAGGGGGGTCGCCCCGCCACTCCACGGCTCGAGGGCAGCCCTCTGCGTCACGCTTGATGGAGATTCGAGTCCGGCTGCAGCTGGCAGCCGGCTCCTTTTCTTTTCTTGCGCAGGTGTTGCCCGCAGTCGGTGTTCGGGACGTCGCGCCGTGCTCTCGGCGCGGGGGAGGGCTCTCAGTGCGGGCACCGGCTTCATGCCGCTCCGTGGACGCGTCGATAAGCTGTTGTATGCGTCTGGTCATGTAGGGGAGCTCGTTAGGCCCTAGCCCGCTCAGCTCGTCTGCGGCCGCCTGGGCGGCGCGCAGGTTCTCGAGAGGCGTGGCATAGACTGGGCGTTCTGCTCCCAGCATGTCGGCGATAGCCGCGCCATGTTTCTTGACGACGCCGACGTGGCTCGGGCCGTCGGGAGGCGGGGTGCCGAAGGCGGCACGGTCAACTTCGCGCTGGTGAGCCTCGGTGAGGTGTCTCCAGGTGGCTAGCTTCTGGCTCTCCGCAACGAGGGTGAGGCGGCGCGCCTCCAATGTCTTGGCGTCCGTGTCAGCCGGGATGGGGGCGGACAAGTCGTGCAGCACCGTCTGCAGGGCGTCGCGGGCGTTTTTGCCAGAGGCGGCACCGTGGCTGATGACCAGTACCTCGGTGATGGCACCGCCGCTGCTGTCGGCTCGAGGAAGAGGGTCGTTGATGATTACCATGTTGGTGGGGAAGGCGTCAAGTGATGCCGTGTCGGAGTCGACGAGCATCGTGTCGGTGGAGCCAAGCGACTCCAAGTCCACGTCAAGCTCATCGGAGACGTGGAGTTGGTTGAGGAGGGTGACGAGGTGGCTCTCGGGGCAGCTTGTGCCCGCTTTGGATGCGGGCTCGTCGGAGATGCGAGCCTCGCCAAGAAGATCGGCGAGGCAGCTCGCTGCGCAAGCGTCAGCGACGTCTTGCAGCGCATCGGGGCAAGCGCCATCGGTCGAGCCGGGCTGGCTACGCACGTTGAGAAGGAAGAGGGTTCCCGTCCAGAACAGGTCTCCGGACGACGGTGCACCTGGCCCCACAGTGGGCGCCAAATGTCGGGTGGTTGCTGTGACATATGCCAACGGATGGCTTATCATTGTAGGAGCCAATAAAACATCGCCGGTGCCTGGAAACGGGATAAGGCGAAGACATGCACGCCGGCGAATCTTACCCAGCTTCAGGGCTCTCCGTGGAGATAACACCCCTAATGCTGCTCTGCGGGGTCTCCACATGGTCACTAGCTCGACAAGTAGCTACAAGATACTCCTTGAGCTGTTCGGTGAAAGGATGAAGGAGGGCCAGGCCAGCCCGTTCCTCTCCTCGTTGTGGTGTCTAAAACTATCGAAAGAGAGATCTCCCTTGCATGGGTGCCCTGGGGGGTTTATATAGGCCTACCACCCAGGGGTACAATGGTAATCCGGTTGGGCATGGGCCCTACCCGTCTGTGTCTACGCCCGCCGGCTTCTCTGCCGACTGGTGGGGCCCGCCGACTGGTGGGCCCCGCCGGCTGCCGGTCCTCTGGTCGACAGGCCGGCCCCACCACTCGGGGGTCCTGTCAGGGGCTGGTTACTGTGTCCTCGCCCTTAGTGACGAGGGCTTTGTCGTGGTAAGCATGGCTACAGCGCTGCCGCCGGGCGGCTTGTCGCTGTAGCCTTACCTCGTCTTATCTCCTTAATGGAGCGCCTCCTTCAAGGGAGTGGACCGGCCGACTACTGGGAGCCGGCCGTACCCCAGGTCGACTGGGGGAGGCCCGGCCGCCTTCGGATGTCTCCTTGACGGATGGGGCCCGCCACCCACGGGTCATACTGACGGCTCGCCGTGGGTGACATCACGGTCAACATGGCAACAGTGCCGCGTCGGACGGGTGATGGCCGCCCCGTACGGCGCATTGTGGCCAGGTGTGTTCCGGGATTCGGGGGTGGCAGGTTTTGCTGTAGCCACGCCCCGTCTCATCGCCGTTATGTGGGTGCAGACTTTGAGGGCACGATCTAGGCCGCCTGCTGAGGGGGGTCGGCCTCTTGGAGTCGGTCTTCTTATGGCTGGCCTCGCATAGCCGGCCTGAGGGGCAGTCGGATGGAGGAAGGCGGCCCCACGTCTTGGAAGCTTGAAGGCTTGATCGGCCTATAATTTTTCTGGAGTGCCAGGGGGAGCCGGCTAGGCTACCCGTGGTCATTTACTCCGACAGAGATATCAAGGGGGGCAAACCTCACGAGGCCCTCGTGACGTGAGCCATGACGCACGACGCCAGGCGGGCGCCAGCGCGCGCAGCATCCTTGTTTCCTCTTTGGTGCTAAGGAGGCCAATGCAGGCGAAGAGTACCGAGGCATCAGGCAAAGGTTGCTATATTGGTGCAACGAGACCAAGACCAGGAGGATGGCAAGACGGAGGTCATCGTGGAGCCCAAGACGGCGTCACCATAGAGCTTTTCGCAGGCGAAGACCACTTTTGTCAGGATAGCTTGTACTAGCTGCCCCCCTTCAAATTGGCCCGCCATTGTTGGCTCCCTTCCCGCTTGATATTTGGGAACAGGGCCAATATAAATAGGACTAGCCACCACCCAAGCAAGGGACGGATCATTGACACCATCCTCACACACAAAAGCTCACCGAGCACAAGAACACCCCAACATTAGTAGGTTGTTCTTCGCTTGTACTGTTCATCATTAGCCCTAGAGGCAATCCACCACCACCACACTGGAGTAGGGTATTACACCACAACGGTGGCCTGAACCAGTATAAATCTTGTGTCTTTCTGTGTTGCGAGTTCGTCGAGTTCGTCCGCGAGATCTTAGCGAGCTAGGGCGTAGATTGGTGGGAAGGAAAGACTTCGCGCGCACCCCAGTGTTCGAACCTTAAGGGTTTGCCAGAACCCCACATCCAACAAACAGAAAAACCGCGAACTCAAAATCTCAAATGTCAAATGGTGGTAGCGGGAATGCGGTGGTGGTTGCGGAAGCTCAATGGGATTGCAGAAATGCAATGATGGGTTTTGAGATGCAATACAGAAATGGAGTGTAAGGTGGGGGACTATACTCGGTGTCCGAGTTGGAATCACGGTCCCTAAGTAGCCGAAACACCTTTGAGACACAACTCACAACACAAACAAAATTGGGTTAAGTCGGGGTGGCGGAAGTGTATGATGGGTAAGCCTATGCGGAAGTGGTGGTGGTGGTTGTTGCGGAAGAAACCGTCCCTAAGTATCCGAAACACTTTAGGAGACTCGAATCACTACTCAAGCAACCACATATGCAATGGGGATCAAGATGGGTTATGTTGCAGAAGTCGGTGGTGGTGTAGCGGATCATATGGTGGAAGCCCTAGCCAAAGATGCCAAAAATTCACAAAATTTGATGGAGTCAAAAGATGTTGGTGTTATTTTTGTGGGAAGGGGGTGTCAAGAGCTTCAAAACGAGCTAAAGAACGTCAAAATCGGAGTCCGGATGAATAAGTTATGGCCGAAACACAATTTCACCGAAGTTAGTTTTTACAGGTAGCGGACGTCCGGAAATGGACGGATGTCCGGTCGCCGGATGTCTGGTCTGGTCGGAAATCCGCTAATTTCAGCTCGGGTTAGGGGTTCCGGTCGTCCGGTAAGGTCGGACGTTCGGTGCTTCCTGGGTCTCCGGACGTCCGTTAAAGTGACGGTCGTCCGGTGGGTCGGTGTCAACTCAAGATTCGAGTTTCGGGACGCGATTTTGGGCGGAAAATGGGGATTTTGGGGTCAAAATTGAGGAGATTTCATGGATGAAAGATGGGGAAACATGGGGAAATGCTAGATCCACTTGAAACCAAGCAAATCCATGCATTAAATCCAACAAAACTTTCTCAAACCAACAAATCACAAAAATTATTTGGGGCTATTTTTGGTGGGAATTTTCGAAATTGGGGAAGAACACAACAAAATTAGGCTAGAAAACGAAGAGAAGAGGCTCCGAAATCATGATCAACGTGGCTCATGATACCACGATTATGTAGGGTAACCCGATGTGGCTGGTCTTCCACGAAAGGAGCAGATCCGGCGAAGAACATGAAGAACACGAGGAGGAAAACAAGGGGAATCACGAGGGGAAACACTAAAACCAACAACATATGGTCACACATATGCTAGATCCTCGAAACACAAAGAGATGCACGATCCAAATCCAACAAGGGACGATACAAATGGTAGCTGGTTCTTCTCCGTGAGGAGGTCTTGAATCCACAAGGGGATCTTCCCGTAAAGGGGTCTTGAATCCTAGGTGGATCTTCTCCAAAGAGGGGCCGTGGTCTCTCTCAAGGAGTAGATCCGACATGGATGAGCGAAGCTCTATCTCACAAATGAGATAACACAACGCTAACCCTAACTAGGAGGAGGTGGAGGAGTATATATAGTCTAGGTCCACGAAGGGGTAAGTAGGAGAGGGATGCATGGGCCTCGGGCCAGTTCTCTGTACGCAGACAGGTACCAGACGTCCGCTGGGGACCGGTCGTCCGGTGGCTCGTGGGCTTCCGGACGTCCTGTAGTCGCCGGACTTCCGCTCGCTTTGGCTCGGTTGAGGTGGCACCGGACGTCCGGTAGCTAGCGATCGTCCGGTGTCATCGATCTTCCGCTGATTTGGCTCGGGTGTAGATGTGTCGGTCGTCCGGTGGGGGCCGAACGCCCTCTCGCTGGGAGGGGCCGGTCGTTCGGTGTCGTCCGGACGTCCACTCGATGGAGCTTCTTTAGCAGCTCTTCTTCTTGCGTTTTCGTTTTCACGCTTCCCTCGCGGATGGTGTAGTTCTACACTTGCGCTCGCACTCCTCCTCATCATCCGTAGCATTCCGCCAATACATATGCATGCACACGAGTGGAGTGTCAAGTAGTATACCATCCTCAAAGGGGTCAAGTGAACACGCGTAAATGAGAGGATTCACCTTTGTGTATGTGAAGTGGATGTCGAACGTGTCACTTGCCAAACGGACTCTTGACATGGTGATGTCCGTAGGATGCTCCACATCACATTTGAGTGACTCCACCAAGCATATGAGTGAGAGCATCCAAGAGGGAGTGAGTGAGCCACAACACTTAGTGAGTGATGTAGTTGACACGGCATGTGAGGCCACTATGATTTATAATGACTTAACCTCTACTCCGAGTGTGTTTTCTTCCTTGGTGCGAGGTCTCCTACATGACGACATGCCTACCCTCAACAAGTCCATACCTCCAACAACGACGATGGCCATGGCGGACGATGATGCACCCCCCACATGGTTCCATCAGGATGAAGATGACCATGACTTGGTCTTCGACACCTCACCTAAAACACATGAGCGATGCTCTAAAGGTAACATAGGTGATGGTGCTTCTCTTGTCCCACTAGTGGACTATCTCACCAATGATTGCTTGCATGATGTTGATCCACCTATTCCCATGCTTCATGCTAGTGTGAATTCTTCATGTCATGACTTACCAATTTATGACGAATATGATGATGAGCATGTTGATTTGCCTAGTTGTGATGCTATGCTCCATAGGATATCATGTGAAAATTATATTGGTCACTTCATGTTTGAAAATCCATTAAACTTGTCATAAGCTATGAGTGAGATCTCCCATATTGCCTCATTTCAATCTCAACATAGTAGCTATGCATGCCCCATTAAAATAAATCCCATTTGCACTTGTGGCATAGATGATGAGATGATGGTCATTTGCTTTTGTTTTTCATGTGATGATATTACCATGCTTCCTTTACATGATTTGCTCAATTCATCTACTATGCCATGCCATGATCACAATGTTCCAAATATGCATTGTTTTGGATGTTGTCAATATTCTTCGTGTGATGTTTCCATTAATGCTCATGAGGAGACCCCCATGGTTTCCTCATACTTATTAGGAGATTTTGATGCATTCCATACTTTGCATGATTCCCGTAATTGCTTGCACCATATGCATTCCTTGAATAATAATGCTCTACATATTTCTCATGATGCATTACACAATTTGAGTCTCCATTATGCTCTACATAACAACAAACCTCTCATGATGGATGACATGTTTCTATATCACGCATCTCATTTATTTGAGCATTATATTTTGTGCTAACCAACACAAGCATGTGCGCATCGTGATGGATGATGTGTACATCTACCACACACATACAATTTTCCCATTGTCTTTGTTTTGTGTAGGTACTCACATATACTCGTCAACCTCTCAATCCCAAGAGTTGATGAAACAAGCTCTTGAGAGCAAAGATGACTTGGGATCCCGTGGATTGTCCTTACCACTGTTCCATTCATGCAAGAACTACGCACATCTCTTTTACTTGGCTCTCACACGGCTTTGGGATATTTACCATTTGTCACCTTATGCCCATTATATCGTGTTCACTTTGCATGTTATGCCTCTTTACATGATTTTGCCATGAAATTGTGACCCTTGCTTGCATCTACCCATAATTCACCATTATATTACTCCTATGTGTATTTGCATGCTTGGTGGAGAACCTAGTAGCTATTGCCATGATTTCTTTGTGTCCCATGCTATTGATGCTTGTTGTGTTGGGAGAGTCATGATGTCCCATTGCTATTTACATATGGCCTCTCGCCAATACATTGATGATATTTTGCTCATATCTTGCTTTTATGCTTGTGATATGTCATGTGCATCATACATGCTCACTATTTGCACACACGACATGATTGGCATGATTCCTTCTAGTATGTTGCATCTTCGCACTACTAGCTTTCTTGACTTTATCACTATGATTTCTTGCTTTGTCGCACACCCATGTTCCACTCTTACTCACTTTCTTGGGTTGATGACATATATGCTCTTGCCTCTCACATGATATATCTTGTTCATTGTCGCTTACCTCCAATTGTTGCATCTCTTGGAGACTTGGACATATTACTTGTGATGCATGCTTGTTTGATTGAGCCTATTGTATTTGGTTGTTCTCGCATCATATGCCTCCATACTATGAAATTCTCCCTTGTCCTTTGTTACGATGAGCATCATACATACACTTGTTGGGTATTTTACCACACGAATGATAGGTTTTGCATCTCCGCTAACATCTTTTGTTTTCCCGAGTGTTTGTCATGTTCTTTCATTTTGAAGGATTCACAAGGCGATACCATCATGAGACAATTTGTTCATGTGAAGGCATACACGATGTGGAACACCAACATTTGCGAGAATCTCCTAAAGGTGAACTCCTTCCCTTTGAGCCATCCTCAATTACGCATATTGGATGGGTCACTCTTTCATTGTTGTCTCCTTGTTGTCTACATGATACATCTCGCGAATGGAGGAGCGACATGGGAGATTGGCTCTATGGACCTTAAAGTTGAGGAGCGCTCGGACTTATTGGATGCACCTTCGAACCTCCACTCATGCCACGACATCGAGCATTGGTACACCAACACCTCCATATTTGTTGATTGTGCTCACACATGTCATGCTCGATGGACATATCATACACATGACAAATTTGCATCCTATGCATGGATTGACTCACATCATGACTGCATTGTTGCATCTTGTATTCCCATGTCATCCATGATATATGAGCTTGTGCACATTCTTAGCAAATTTGTTGTGATCTTTCTTGATGGAATCTTCATACATCATGATCATATTGCGTACCATCAATTGCATGATACCATACTCATTTTGAGCATCCATTGCCATATTCATGCTATTGATACACCGTCTCTCTATGACATCATTTTGCACCGTGGTTGCATTGATCACATTCACAATACATTTGTGTGCACAATGAATGCTTTTGCTCCCATGAATGCTTTGCATATCATTCTATATCATCTTGCCAAACAATCTTGCCGAATGGACCACTACTAGGAAAAGGGCTATAGATGAAATGGATACTAATGGCGCACCATGTATGTGGTGCGCCATTGCTATATAGCAATGGCGCACCAGATATGGGTGCGCCATTAGTGGCCATACTACTAATGGCGCACCTGGTGTGTGGTGCGCCATTACTAGTTTTGTCCTGGCCCCACACCCCTCCCCAGACTTAGCAGTGGCGCACCAGGGGAAAGTGCGCCATTACTAGTTTTAACTAGTAATGGCGCACCAGTAAGAGATGCGCCATTGCTATCTATACGTATGGCGCACCCCCTACCAGTGCGCCATTGCAATCACCCCTTATCCCCTCCCTCTAGTCATGTTCTCTCCCCTCCCCTTCCTCCTGACACACCCACCCACCTCCCTCGACATCGATCTAGATCGGGAAGCCCCGGCCGACCGCCTCTTCCTCCCCCTCCCTCACACCAGATCCAGGGCAAAGGCAAAGCGAAGAGGGCGGCTCCTTCAGTCGCGGCCTCTCCTTCCTCGAAGCCCACGGCCGAGAGCAGATGGATGAGAGGAGAGAAAAGAAAGCTCTCGTGCTCACGCGATGATGATGACGACGACCTCCGCCGCGGCGACGATGAGCCCCCTCTGCGCCCTCCTCGTCCTCGCCGTCATCCTCGCGGCGTGCCTCAGCCCCGCGGCGGCGGACCAGCCCGGGTAAGTGCCCCTCGTTCCCGCTCGTTTTCCCTCCCCGATCCGACCGATCGATGTATCTGACCCCCTCTCTCGCCTCGCCTTGTGGGTTCAGATCCGCTGAGGGATACACCATCGCCGGCCGCATCAAGATCGACGGTCAGTGCCCTCTCCCCCGTGGTTCGAACTAGACGCATCTGGTAACTTCTGCGTGCGTGGGTAGGCGGGCGGGATCCAGCTTCGTGCTCTGCTCGAACCTGACCAATTTGGTGGAATTATCTCCGGGGCGCGTGATCCAAGTAGGGCCAAGTGTGTCGATGCTACTGATCTCCCTGCTGTACCACTATGCATCACCGTTGCTTAGGCATCATGCTTACAGGCACATCATAGCAACTAATTTTATCCAGCTTCATCTTTGAAATCTGAGCCATGTTGGAGTTGTGCTGTGGCTACTGTTTGTACATATGCTGCATCCTTTTGTTCTGAGTATATGAATCAATCAACAGATGTAGGAACATGTTTATTTGTTCATATGCCATGCTTTTGGGTTAATTTGAACGTCAAATTGATCCATTGGCCCGCTTGGTTCAATTTTTCTGATGCCACAAGTGGCGTCATTTTTATTCTGTATGGACTGCCATTATAATGTACGTACATGACACTAAACATTCAGTCTTTACTTGTGTGTAAGACCGGACTTTCTTCCATTGTCAACGCAACTTGACGCAAGACCAGTGCCTTGGTCGCTTGCTCCGGTGTGGTGCAGCCGAGCTGGGCCAACGACTATGCCGTGTACGAGGGCAAACTCCCCTCTGACAAGACGGCTCCTAGGTCTGGTAAGCAGCATCACCCCCGTGGTCGTTTTAGTTTTCAGAGAGCCCTTTTTTGTGTGTCAGCTGATGATGCATTCATTCTCTTGTCCATTGAGGATCCTCAACAGGCAAGAAAAAGTTCCACCGCCGGTTTGAAACTCGTCCCAACTGGGCAAAGGGATTCCCTCACTACCTTCTAATTAAGTGAGCAGTCAACATCTTCAGGGCCCTTTACTCTGCTTTCTTTCTACTTCAAGCAAGGAGATGATTTATATGCATCTAAACAAGTAGTTGTCGCTGCACTGCTATAACAATCAATGTACATGCATAGCTCTAAGCTCTAGCCTAGTGCGCTACACTGCCTCTGTTTGTCAACATGCTGAATATATGAACCCAGAAAATTTTAGAACTTATCTATAAAAAATGATTGCTAGCTCTGTATCTCAGCCCCTTCTCATTTGTTTGTTTGATTTGGATGGAGTAGGAGTCATCCATGGACGACATCGACGATGAGGTCTTGGTATTGTATGATGCATGTGTGGACAGTGTTGGTCTATTCATATGCTAGGGTGTGGCCTGATGAGGTCTTGGTCTCGGTCTTGTATGATGCGTGTGTGCACAGTGTTGGTCACTTACTAGCTATGGTTCTTTTGCTGCTGGACAGTGTTATTTCAATTTGTACCCCATCTAAGCGGCTCACTGTTTTCGTTACCTAATTACTACTGGATGTAGAAAAATGTGTAAGCTTTATATGCCAAAAGGTTATGCATTTACTCATGAAGCATTTCTGGCAAATGGAAGATTTTGGTGTCCATGGTTAGTGACGATCCTCAAGTAGGATCAATCTTTAGTTTTGATGGGTCTCAGATTTACTTTTGTTAAGTTGTGATGATATAGTGCTTAATCTGAGCATGTTCCACGTAATGCAATGGACTATTCCAAGGGCTGGCGCTGCTGCAAGGCCCATCTTTATCTTTGCTCTTGCGCATGATGGATGGTCAAGGACTAGTTAAGTAGGTCATTTTGCGACCAAATGAATGGTCTTCCAGTTTGGTATCTCTAAATGATGATTACATATTAGCGCGTTCTTAAGTTTGGGATATACATTTATGTGTAATAGTGAATTATGTCTTGGAAGGCATGTTACTTATTTCCTGTTGATTCATTGGACATCACATGACAATCTCTAAGAAGGTTGTCCATTTACTGATCAATCATTTCTTGCACGATTTTGTTGTCGATGATTAGTGTTGAACCTCATATGTCCTATGCAATTCATTTCCATTATAATCTTACTCATACAATATTCACACCATGTAATTCTGGAAATATATGCTCATATCTAGTTCTGCATAAAAAATGACAGTATTGACATGTTATAAATAGTTTGTTTGTGTTTCTGTTTATTTTGTTACATTTTGCAGGGATAAAGTGAAGAAAAAGAAGAAAAGATTACTAGAAGATTAGTTTTAGGATTTTATTTTGTTTCCTTGCAATCTTCCTTTTATTGGAAACTTGTAAAGACATTGTAATATTCTTACTATAATAAAAATTATGATTCTATTTCATTTTTTGTTTTTAAATTATTTTTCCTTATAGGTTGTTTTCTGTAAATTTAGATTTTTTTTTGTTTTCCAAATACATTACTAGTGGCGCATTTAAGCCCATATTAGTGGCGCACCTTCCTTTATTACTAGTGGCGCACCTATAAGGTTATTAGTGGCGCACCTGGAGGGAATACCAGTGGAGCACCGAATGGTATACTAATGGCGCACCATTAGTACACCAGATACTAATGGCGCACCAGTGGTGCGCCATTAGTAAAAATTACTAGTGGCGTGATACTAATGGCGCATCGGTGATGCGCCATTAGTAGGCAAAACCGGTGCGCCATTAGTAGTCCTTTTCCTAGTAGTACTCATTCTTCTATGATGGACACTTTGTGTGCGCTAACCATTATATTTTGAAGTGTACTTTGTGTTTGCTCATTTTGCATGTACCACATACCGGAGACACGTTGGAGTACTTGGATTGCGCCATGCCTTCAACTCCATCCAACTACAAGTCCGTCCATGAGAACCGTTTCCATGGTGATGAGGATCACGATCCAAGGTCGGATCTTTCCCAAGGGGGGGGAGATGATGCGGAGCATCCCACATTCATCCCCATGTACACTCCGACTACTCTCCAAGCCCCAAGAGGACATACGACGAGACCTCGAACATACGCCATTGGACACAAGGTGAACTCGCTCCTCTCCGAATCACTTTCCACATGCGAGACATGGCTACTACCTCAAACATGTGTGCTATGCATGACCAGGAACTAAGAGGAAGAACATGGACAAGACGTCGAGGACACCAAGTGCGGGAACAAGAGAAGGAGCTGCCCGGAGGCTACAGCGGTCGGACGACCGGTCCTTACCGGACGTCCGAACCCCCTCCAACGACCGGACACCCGAACGTATTCGGAAATCCGGAGCCTGAAGCCCAAGCCAAACAAGAAGACGTCCGACACCACCAGATGACTGGCGACCGGACGACCGGCCACTTTCAGAAATCCGGTACTTCAGCAACTGAGCCAGAATCTACGGAAGTATGAGGATCCCTGAACGTCGGGACCAATGCGAGCCTCCGGACGACCGACACCTTACGGACGTCCGGCCCCTGGCTGTGTCCAGTGTTGCGGGCCGAAGGCCATGTATCCCTCACTTACCCCTTCGTGTCCCTAGACTATATATACTCCTCCACCACCTCCTAGTTAGGGCTAGCATTGTGTTAGCTCATTTGTGAGAGAGATTCGCTCATCCATATCGGATCTACTCCTTGAGAGAGGCCGTGGCCCCTCTTCGGAGAAGATCCACCTTGGATTCAAGACCCCTTTACGGGAATATCCCCTTGTGGATTCAAGACCTCCTCACGGAGATGAACCGGCTACCCTTTGTATCGTCCCTTGTTGGATTTGGATCGTGTATCTCTTTGTGTTTCGAGGATCTAGCATATGTGTGACCATATCTTGTTGGTTTTAGTGTTTCTCTCGTGTTTCCCCTCGTGATTCCCCTCCTTTTCCCCCTTGTGTTCTTCGTGGCATCCACTCCTTTCATGAAAGATCGGCCACATAGGCTTCTACCCTACACCACTAGTCCTTCAGAGTTTCGAGTTTTGTTCACAAGTAGTCATGCCGCCGCCGCATCATCATCATCACCGCTGCCATATACCACCATCATCATCACCGCTGCCATATACCACCATTGTCATCACCACTGCCATATACCACCGTCGTCATCACCACTGCCATATACCACATATCCACCGCCATCACGATAATCCGAGTCCACCTCCATCGCAGATTCGCCACCAGTCCGTGTTCCACCACCCTACATATATTCGCCACCAGTCCGAGTTTCCACCAGATTCATCTCTGCCACCAGTCTGAGTCCAGTATTGGTTGCTTTGTTTTCGAGTTCTAGATCACACGATACTTCGAGTTGTGAACAAGTCGGACTCCCCAATTTCGTTGCTACCCGTAGTAGAAAAATAGTTCCAAACTCAAAAAAACTAAGTCTGGAAAATTCTGGCTAGGCAATTTTTAGACCATTTGTAGAATTATTCGAAAAAAAATGTTGCGGAGCAAAAAAAGAGGAAAAAGTGCAGAAAAGTGAAAAAAAGAGAATTTTTTTCAAAGTGTGCTCCTCCCTTGTTTACGTGATGCGCCGTGATTTCGTTAGTGTTCTAGGCTCACGTCTCTAGCACGGTCTAGCCTAGGACCAGCACAGTACCGTCGTTGAGTGTTTGTTCAACTTTGCATCTCTGAATTGATTATTGCTGACCTTCTTTTTTTGCTACCATATTGTAAGCCTTCCCAGCTCCACATACATCTACGTCGTGCGTTTAACTCTCCCAGGCAATCGCTCTATCCAAGATTTTGAGAGTTTGGAATACAACGGGTGCCGATCACCACCTGCTGCTTGGTAAGAATAGGTAAGACTTTGAGATTCACTTGACGGATATGTGACACACCAGCACCACTTCCTAGTAGTCTGTAGGATCATATTCTTGTGTGTTTCTATTGCTGCTAACCATGGCAGGATCACAAGCCGACGAGACTGACTGGGAGAACATGATGAACAGAGATTTACATGATAAGTTTCAGAAAATGATGAGTGGACAGGTGGAAGATGTGCTCAACAGATTTGAAGAGGCCATGGAGAAGATAGATGGCATTGAGAAGGTGTTCAAAACAAAGATCGATAACAAGTTTAATGAATTGCTCGCGCCTCTTCCACAACCACCGCCCGCTGCACCGGTCGCACCTCTACAACAACAACAACATCGCCTTCAAAATCAAGTGGGACGAGCACAACGCGTTCCCCTTGAGCCTGGTCAAACTTCTGGTGCCGTTGTACCTACTGTTGATGCTTCTATAGCTCCTGCTGCTACTGCAGAGGTGGAGGACCATTATCAGGATGAGGTTGATCAAAATCAGAACTATCTGCAAGCACCAGCACGAAGTCGTCCTCATGCATATCATCGCAACGGTAGGGCTGCACCACCACGTGAGGTACGAGATCATGACCATCTTCCTAAACTGAAATTGAATATTCCACCATTTGAGGGTAGATATGTTCCTGATATATATCTTACTTCGGAGTAAGACTGAACAATGTTTTACATGTTTACAGTATCCTGAGGAGAAATGTGTTCCTGCTGCTGTTTGTGCTTTCACTAGCTTCACATGTGTTTGATGGTCTGAACATTGTAGATTATATCCTATTCCAGCTACTTGGGCTGCTTTGAAAACTGCTATGCGTACTCGTTGGGTTCCACCATATTATCAACATGAATTACTTCAAAAATTACACTGTTCAAGACAAGGAAAAAATTATGTAGAAGAATATTATCAGGAATTACAAACTAGAATGATTAGATGTGGTATTATTGAGGAGAATGAAGCTATGCTTGCACATTTTATGGGTGGATTAAATAGAGATACTGAGACAATTCTAGAGTATAAGGAGTATAATAATATCACTCGTTTGTTCCATCTTGCTTGTAAAGCTGAACGTGAAGTGCGGGATCGACAGGCATTGGCGTGAACTAACTTTTCTGCAGTTCGACCTTCATCATGGACACCACATGCATCCTCTACTTCCACTGCACCAGCACCTCCATCAGGTTCCACCTCCAGTCGTGATACAAGAAAGCAGGCACAACCGCCACTATCTGCCAAGAGCACACCTACCGGGCCTGCGTAGAGCGCTTCTTCTTCCATGGCATCAACAGGGCACACAAGTGATATTATTTGTCGTCGTTGTAAGGGAAGAGGACATTTTGTGAGAGAACGCAAATCTCAGCGTGTGATGATTGCTACTAAGGATGGTGGGTATGAGTCCGCTAATGACTATGATGAGGAGACTTTGGCTCTTATTACACATGAAGAACACGGTGGAGATGATTCTGATCATGAGACGCAATACATGGCTGCTGAAGACGCTGACAAGTATGAATGTGATGTAGGGTAGGAACCCTAATCGGCCGATCTTTCACGAAAGGAGCGGATCCCGCGATGAACACGGAGAACATGAGGAGGGAAACGAGGGGAAAATCACAAGGGGAACATAAGAGAACACTCAAACCAACAAGTATGGTCACAGATGCGCTAGATCCATGAACACAAAGGAAGATACAAGATCCACGATCAACAACGGATGATACAAAAGGTAGCCGGTCTTCTCCGTGAGGAGGTCTTGAATCCACAAGGGGATCTTCCCTTAGAGGGGTCTTGAATCCAAATGGATCTTCTCCGAAGAGGGGCCGCGGTCTCTCTTATGGAGTAGATCCAATGTGGATGAGCAATGCTCTATCTCTAAATATGAGCTAAACCAATGCCAATAGACAGGGAGGCCGGACGAGGTGGAGTATATATAGTCTAGGGGGTAGAAGGGGTACACGGGCTTCGGCCCTTCACTGTGCGCAGACAGGGAGGTCGGATGTCCGGGCTGGCGAGGCCGGATGTCCGGGCATCATGGAGAGCCGGATGTCCGGGCTATGGAGGTCGAATGTCCGGGCTGATGAAGCTGGCCATGTCGTCTCGGGAAGGTGGTGTCTGGATATCCGGGGTCGAGTTCGGATTTCCGGGCCGGGCCAAATGTCCGCGCTGGGGCCGGATGTCCGGGGCCTGTAGATGCGCGGCGGCTGGTAGGTTGTTGTGGTCGAAGTCCCCAGTGGCCGGATGTCCGAGTCCTGGAGCTGCCTTCTTCTTGTCTCCATGTTCCTCTTCATCCGTGAACTTGGGGACTTGTACATCTTCATGTGCATCTTCGGGAGGGTCCTCTTGGTACCTAATCATGCACAACAACTCGGACTTAGGTAGTAGCCATGTCTCATGCATAGAAAGTGGAAGTTCGGAGAGGAGAGTGTTCATCTCATCTTTGATAGCCTTCACTCGGGGTCTTGTTATTGGTCCAAGTGGTGTCATAGGGGATGTAGGTAGGTCCATGAGGATGACCTTGGGTTGCTCCGCATAATCTCCCCTCCCTTGGGGAAGATCCGTCCTCGGATCAAATTCTTCATCACCATGGAAGGGCGAGAGGTCCTTGACATTGAAGATATCGCACAAGTTGTACTTGTCGCGGGGGAGGTCAATCTTGTAAGCATTGTCGTTGTAGCGTGCAAGAACCTTGAAGGGTCCGTCCACTCGTGGTCGAAGTTTGGACTTGTGTTCTTGTCGAAAGCGGTCCTTGCGAAGGTGTAGCCACACGATATCACCAATGTTGAAGACCATGGGGTGCTTGTTGATGTTGAGCTTGGTCGCAAGTCGTTATACTTGGCGCTCGATAGTATGTCTTGTATCTTCATGCACCTTCTTGAGATGAGTCACACGTGCACTTGCGTCCAAATTGATGCACTCTTGGAGTGGAAGGGGAAGAATGTCTAGTGGTGACAATGGGTTGAATGCGTAGATGACCTCGAAGGGGGACTTGCCGGTTGTTGAGTGTCTTGCTCGGTTGTAGGCGAACTCGGCGATAGGTAGGCACTCGTCCCACTCCTTGATGTTTTTATTGATGAGTAATCGAAGTAGAGCGGAGAGTGTGCGGTTGGTCACCTCCGTTTGGCCATCGGTTTGTGGACGATACGCCATGGAGAAGAGTAGCTTGATTCTGAGCTTGGCGCATAGGGTCTTCCAAATGTAGCTAAGGAACTTGACGTCGCGGTCCAAGACGATCATCTTTGGCACTCCATGTAGACGCAATATTTCTCTACAGAAGAGATTAGAAACATGTGAAGCATCGTCTATGTTGTTGCAAGGAATAAAATGTGCCATTTTAGAGAAACGGTCCACAACGACAAATACTGAATCCTTTCCATTTCTAATCCTAGGCAATCCAAGTATGAAATCCATGCTAATGACTTCCCATGGTTGATATGGAATTGGGAGAGGCATGTAAAGGCCATGGGATTGAGCTTTAGACTTAGCTTTGCGACATGTAAAGCATCGGTTGGTGAAGCGTTTCACATCACGAAACATCTTGGGACAATAGTAGTTCTTGGAGAGCGTGGCGAGAGTCTTGTCGCGTCCAAAATGTCCCATTAAGCCTCCTCCATGAGATTCCTGCAAAAGCAACAAACGAAGAGAAGACTCGGGGATGCAAATCTTGTTAGCTCTCATAAGATATCCATATTTGATGTAATAGCGTTCCCAAGATGTGTGCGTCGAACATTTGGCATAAGGAGTAGCAAAAGTAGGATCATGCTCATACAAGTCTTTTATGTGCTCAAAGCCAATGACATTCAACTCAAGTTGAGTAACAAGCATGCATATGCGGGAAAGGGCATCCACCACAATGTTTTCCTTACCTTTAATGTACTTGATGACATAAAATACTCAATAAATTCACTCCATTTTGCATGACGCTTGTTCAACTTGGTTTGTCCCTTAAGGTACTTGAGCATTTCATGATCAGTATGAATGATGAATTCATGAGGGCAAAGATAGTGTTCCCATTCATGCAAAACATGGACTAAAGCATATAGATCTTTGTCATGGATGGGGTCATTGAGTTGCGCTCCGAAAAGTTTCTCACTAAAGTAAGCTATGGGGCGCTTCTCTTGCGTTAACATACCTCCTATGCCATTACCACTAGCATCGCAATGAATCTCAAAAGGTTTGTCAAAGTTGGGTAATGCAAGCACGGGAGCATGAGTAAGAAAATTCTTAAGCTCATTGAAAGTGGTACCTTGGGATGATCCCCAAACAAAAGGCGCATTCATCTTGCTCAAAGCATGCAAAGGCGAAACAATGGTGCTAAAATCTTTCACAAAGCGACGATAGAAACCCGAAAGGCCAAGAAAGCTACGCACTTGTTGCAAGTTGGTTGGTTGTGGCCAAGTCTTAATAGCATTGCTCTTGGACTCATCTACATGAACACCCTTAGAAGAGACAAGAAACCCCAAGAAAACAAGCTTATCAACGCCAAAAAGGCATTTCTCCATATTAGTATAGAGATGCTCGTTTCGAAGAGTTTGTAAAACGGTGCGGACATGGGTGACGTTGGGAGACTTGCTAAAAACAAGGATATCATCAAAGTAGACCACAACAAACACACCAATGTAAGGGCGAAAGACATGATTCATAAGACGCATAAATGTACCCGGTGCTTCTGATAGACCCATAGGCATGACTAACCACTCATACAACCCAAACTTGGTTTTGAAAGCGGTTTTCCATTCATCACGCTCTTGTATGAGGACTTGATAGTAACCACTCTTAAGATCAATCTTTGAAAAGATAGTGGCACCAATAAGTTAATCAAGCATATCGTCAAAGCGTGGAATGGGATACCTATAACGAATGTTGATAGCATTGATAGGTCTACAATCAGAGACCACGTGAAAGCTACCATCTCATTTTGGCACAAGAATGACCGGGACGGCACAAGGGCTCAAACTTCCACGCACATGTCCATGGTCTATGACATGCTTTACTTGCCTTTGTATCTCTTTGGTTTCTTCGGGGTTGACGCGGTAGGGAACTTTGTTCAGAAGCGATGCTCCAGGGATGAGGTCAATGCGGTGCTCGATGCCTCATAGTGGAGGTAGTCCCGGAGGTAGCTCGTCGGGGAAAACATCGTGAAATTCTTGCAAAAGAGAAGATAACACTAGAGGAAGATTGTGAGAAGTGTTAGCTTGTGGTTCATTGTCCTTGCACAAAAGGACGTAGTGTAGGACACTAGATGTGTTCTCGCACACTCCTCTTATCTCACTTTTGGTGGCGAAGAGAACTAAGTTCTTCTTGTCGCTCATCGTGGAGGCGCTCGATTTGGTCTTGTGGCGCTCACTCGCTTTTTGGTGGCTCGCTCTCTCACTATTCTCTCCACGATGGGTGGCTTGCTTGTCGGTGATCACTTGTCTTGGAGACATGGGACGAAGTACGTACTCCTTTCCCTTCATCTTGAAGATGTAGCGGTTCATTCGTCCGTTGTGAATGGCACCTCATTCAAATTGCCATGGGCGTCCAAGAAGAAGGAGGCAAACGGTCATTGGAATGACGTCACACTCCAAAGTGTCTTCATAGGTGCCAATTTTGAAGGAGACTTGTACTCGATGCTCGACTTGGAGAGTGCCAGATTCGCTAAGCCATTGAACTTTGTATGGATGTGGGTGCTTCGTCTTGGGCAATTGGATCTTGGAGCAAAGTTTTTCACTTGCGAGGTTATGACAACTCCCTCCATCGATGATGACCTTGGCGGATATTCCGTTGATGCCGACCTTTGTATGAAAGTTATGGCATCTTTAGTCTTCTTCTTGGTGATGTTGTAGAGTCAAGACCTTGGAGACAACAAGAGCGGGACTTGAATCTTCATCGCAAAAGACTTGTTCCTCTTCATCGTTCACTTGCCGGTGCTTGGCGACTTGCTCAATGGCGTCCATTTCTCCTTCACTCATTGAGTCGTAAGTGTCGTCATCGTTGAGGATCATTGTCCGCTTGTTGGTGCACTCATATGACTTGTGGCCTCGGCCTCCGCATGTGAAGCATTTTAAGGAACTCATCTTGACGGTCTAATTGGTTGGAGTGGATGATGATGAAGCTCTCGGCTTGAAGTAGCTTGTAGTAGGAGGATGACTTGGATTTGACGAAGCTTTCTTGGAACTCTACTTGTCGACGTTGCTTGTAGAAGGCTTGGTAGATGGTGTTGGAGTCATTGAAGCATGGGTGTTGGAGAAGCCGTATGACTTGGATGAGAACTTGGCATACTTGTAATCGTCTTGCACTTGACGTTCCGCTTTAGTAGCTTGATACACTAGCTCGATGAGGTTCGAGTATGGTTGGAAGTCGGCGATCTTCTTGATAGGATGGTTGAGTCCATTCAAGAAACATGCCATTGTTTGCTCATCATCTTCCGTGATGTTGGCTCTTATCATGGCAATCTCCATCTCCTTGTAGTACTCTTCAATGCTCTTGGTTCCTTGCTTGAGTAGTTGGAGTTTCTTTAAGAGGTCGCGGTTGTAATAGGTAAGCACAAAGCATGCTCTCATGACATCCTTCATTTGCGCCCAAGTAGTGATGGGTGGTTCACCTCTTACCTCTCGGTGCTCGATAACTTGTTCCCACCAAATGAGGACATAGTCTTGGAACTCAAGGGATGCCATCATGATCTTCTTCTCTTCTTCATAGTTGTGCAAGCGGAAGATTTTGTCGACCTTCAATGCCCATGAAAGGTACTCTTCGGGATCGTTGCTTCCATTGAACTTGGGCATGGTGAACTTGAGCTTGCCGTAGCGTTGCTCTTCATTGTGTTGGGGTCGGGGATGATGACGTCCATGTTGTTGATGATTGTTAAGCTCGTGTTGCTCTTGGTGAGGAGGGTTGTCAACCTCATATTGCTCTTGTCGTGGAGGATTTCCATTGTCTTCATGCTCTTGATGAACTTGATGTTCTTGGCGAGCTTGTGGGGGAGCTTGTCGAGCTCGAGGAGGAACTTGAGGAACTTGACGATGCACGCGAGCTTGAAATCTTCTTTCTTGAACTTCTTCGCTAAGTGCTTATTCTTGTTCACGCCAATGGTGGTTGCGTGTGGCGATGGCGTGACTTGAATCTTGAAGGGCTTGTTGCGCCTCAAGTGCTTGAGCATCTCGCAATTGTTGCTCTTGATATTGTGCCTCGGCATCTTGTGCTTCTTGATGTAGACGTGCTTGCTCTTCTGCTTCAGGTTGGCGTTGTCGTTGTCGTTCTCGTGCTATCTCAAAAGCCTCTTGGGTTTGACGTTGTCGGTGCTCTTCAGAGTTGCTGTCGTGTGGAGGATTGAGGCTTGCTTGACGATCGTTGTACGCGGCATGTCGAAGAGTGTTCAATGTCGGTGTACCTGAGCCAGAGAGGGTGAAATCGGAGTGTCGACTTGAGCGAGTCCTTCTTGATAAAGACGAAGGGGAAGAAGAGTAGTTGAGAAATAAAGCACGAATCTCATCCATTCTTGCGTCATTCTATTGCTTGTGATCATCGAGCTTGTAGTTAGAGTAGTCCCTTGTATGTTGCTCGGAGAGTCGCAAGTCAGCGGTGATGTTATCAATGCGTTCACTCATTGCTTGTTGCTCTTGATGCAAAGCACGATGTGCACCAAAGAGGTGGCTCTTGGTGACGTAGGAGTTCATGTCGTCGTCGTGCTCAATGAAGAATGGGTTGGTAGAAGTACTTGGCCTATCCATCATTCCAAGATAAAAATGTGAGTGGTAGAAAGAGAAGAACGAATACCAAACGTACCTTGACCGAAGTTGAAAGTGGATCCATGATCACTCCAAAGTGGACAAGGAAATAGCACAATTGGTACCAATTCTTGTCGGTTTCTCACACCTACACAAGTAAAAGCTTATGGTGGAGCTTGGCTAGGATGGTGGCACAAAATTTAATGCAATTGTAAGTGATCTTCAATAATGTTGGAAAAGATTATCAAGATTGAAATGCAACAAGTAGACCAAGCAATATAAGGTACACGGAAACAGACATGCCAAAAATATAAATGGGGTTGTGCAACCAAGCATGAGCCAAAATGTGGAATCCACAAAAATGCTCTTGTTGCATAACACTAGAGAGACGCTAGCACGATTGGACAATAGGCGGATACAAGACTTGTGCACAACCTACTAAGCAAAAATGCAACGACTTCTATCCCAAGTATGTTCTATGCAAGGTGTTTTGATGATACGATCCAAGATGATCTAATATGACAATATTAATGTTGTATAATGCTATGGTGCTTGCTTAAAAGCTCTTTACTTATCTTTTCCTTTTGGTTAAAAGCTTGTTTGGCTCTTTGTTGTTTGAGCTCTTTTCTCATGCAATGCTTGACGAACCAAGGTAGCAATTGTGTATGCGATGACAACCTTGTGGCACAAGAGATGATACCAAGATATGCAATAATGATGTATGTATGCTATGGGAAGTGTGATCACTAATGTGCACAAGTCCCGTTGCCGGCAATACTCAAAGGCTAGTCTCGATGGGTAAGCAACGCAAAGGAGTATGATGGCTATCGATGTATTGGCAAGAGTGATATGGCCAATACCAAGATGAGGTTACCGTTTCTTTGGTTCCACGTCCATAAGAAAGAATGATGACGGTGATCCAATCACGAATATCAAGATCTAGTCGAGGTGGTTGTTGTTGATGATGCGTCCGTGGCAAAGATGAGCGGCGGTGATGTTGATGTCGAATCGTACCTAAGTAGACGAAACACAAGTAGGACACGGTACCGCAACTTAAATTCTCAAAGAAAAATTGGACCAAAATTGTCGGAGTTGGTTTTGGTAAGCGATGGTGGTGGTATGCGGAATTATATGTGGGACCGGAACAAAATTTGGCGAAATGTGGACGGAAAACGGGCGGTGGAGAGGAAGTGGTGCTGCCAGGGGCCGGATGTCCGGGGTGCCGGATGTCCAGGCTTGTCAGGCCGGATGTCCGGGCTCTGGATCCGGGAATGAATTCAAATCCGGGCAAAATTCAGAGTAATTTGTGGATGGAAATTGGGGAAAAGTGGATGGAAAGCTAGATCTACCTGCAACACACGAAATCCACAGATCAAATCCAAAAAAACTTCATCACACCTACAAATCACAAAAAAAAATTGGGGCTATTTTTGTGGGGAATTTTCGAATTAGGGACAAAATCAACAAAACTAGGCTAGCAACACAACGGGGAGGCTCCAAAATCGTGATCAACGTGGCTCTTGATACCAAGATGATGTAGGGTAGGAACCTATAGCGACCCGACCTCAGGCGGTCAAGCCTCTGTGTATCTGTGCCATCCCTGGATCAGTATGCTGGCACACACAGTACATCAATGTATATATCAAAGTGCAATCACATGTGTAAATAATGTAAAACTGATATATACCTTATAAGTC
This sequence comes from Triticum aestivum, assembly GCF_018294505.1. Lineage (NCBI taxonomy): Eukaryota > Viridiplantae > Streptophyta > Magnoliopsida > Poales > Poaceae > Triticum > Triticum aestivum. Next base: position 234,269,599 of record NC_057806.1, on the reverse strand, counting down.
TCAGGAAACAATCAACGGGTGTGGAGTCCCATCAACGCCATCGGCAGGTTGAGTGTAGACCGTAACCCAATCAAGGAAACTCACTCGCTGTATACAAAATCCTGCAACATGATACATTGCAGCCGTGTAGGTCAGTACATTGAATGTACCGGCAAGATCACCATAAGAGAAAACAGATGATAAACTATACTATATGCAGTATGGCTTTGGGCTCTATATCTGAGTTCTGTTTGCGTAAAAGCTGGTTTTATTTTCCCTACATCAAAGGAATTATCCGGAGTCTATACTACGGAGTTTTCTATCATGACATGGTTCCGCCAACCGATGTCTCATAGCCCAAATCATCATAAGTTGCCCACAATTAATTTAACAGTCCGGTGTTGAGAGTTCCGAGATAGATCCAAGTCTAGAGGCTCATATTGTCCGTAACCGGGGACACGGCTAATCTATTAGGTTTTAACCCTCTGCAGAGGTTTGTACACTTTACCCGCAAGATTCGATCCCTCTCTTTACATTCTCGCACTTCAGGCTGTTTGAGAACAAGATGACCAAAACATGGTCTTCCGAAGAGTTCCTCTGACCACTGTCCGGTGCTCATCCAATCCTACCGTAGTTCTACATCTGCTAGCACCGTCCCAGCCAGAGTCACCACTAAGGTCAACCAAGCCAGAGCCCATAGTGACTTGCGTTTGCACAGGTAAGCTTTCGGGGATGAAGTATCCTTCCGTCTCTTTTGAGTCTGGGTGAAGCTTTCCGCAAGATGTCATGGCGCTTCTCCATGCATCTCGGCCAACCACTGGTTTCTCCAGGGTGCCCGTCAACCGTCCTTCACCCAGTAGTGTGTATTGAATTCTTGTCTCGAGTCTCAAAAATCTTGAGGAGTCCTGAAGATGAAGTCCTTGCCGGTGCCCTCATGAAGTTGTCGCCATTAACGTAGAGTCCTCCTTCTTCACACCACTCTCATGCACTCATACCAAACCCCGTCTACTATAGCGTAGCATTAAAAATATATAACGTCCCGGGTTTGGTAACAGGGAGATGGTTTCTACCTCATGCATTCTACACAACTACAAGATTCAATAACACTACTGGAGAGACTGTTAAAAGGGTGATACTACATGCAAATAAACATAGGTATGGAAAACATGGTCAAAGTGAACTTGCCTGGCCAGTTGGTGAAGATATTATCGCTCTTAAAAACTTGATAAACTAGTCGTCACTCTTCGATGAAATCTATACAAGCAAGCATAGTATTCACATAAGCAATCATTCTAGCACTCAATCATAACAATCAAAATAACAACGAAATTGAAATAGGATCGAAGGTAAAAACCAAAGAAAACTCCAAATCACTCAAATAAACTTATAGGGCTAATCTACACCACAACAACTCTACCTAACAACAAGTAAAAATCCTAAAACAAAAAATACTTAACACAAGGTAAAAATAATTATTCGCTATGTAACCTAAAGTATTTTTCCTATAATAAAATTCTAACAGTACCTAGAACCTCTAACACTATTCCTATTGCTAGCAACTAGTCATACAACAAACAACACCTAGAACCTCAAGAATACTAAGTCTAATAAATCCTAGAAATCACCTACTGTTAACCAATAGAATATATGACACACTGGCGAAAACTAGCAAAAGAAACTAATTAAAACTAATTAATAATAATTAAACTACAAACAGTACTAAAAACAGAGTAAACATTACGGTTTACAATAAAAAGCTAATCTAACTAACTCACTAACATGCAAACTAAACACTAATGCGTAGCTAGTCTAATAAGTAACCAGTAGCAAAAAGAATCGGTCCAAAATAATATTCCTAACTCAAAATAGCTCAAATCTAGTGATTTGAGCAAATTCATACAAACACAAATTTAAACTGCTCAAATGTGAAATAAAATTGAACTAACATAAACTTCATAAAATTTGTGATCCAAAGTAGTTGGAATCACTCAAAAATACCTCGTACATAATTAACTATGGATTTTACAAGATTGAAACTATTCTGTTTTAAAAACTGAACGAAAAAAACAGTAGGTCGGGATTTACTGTAGCAGTTCCGGTGATGGGGTCCTGGTGGAGCTCCGGCGACGTCCTTCGGTGGCTCTCTGGCTTCGGGGAAGGGACGGTCGGGGTGGAAGAGCGGGGCGGAGCAGCTGGTGGCGGCGGTGGGTGGCGGGGAGGGCCGGCGGTGGGTGGGGCGGAGCAAATGGCGGCTGGGGCTCCGGCGAACTCCGGCGGGGCGGCTCGGCAATGTGGGGCGAGGAGAGGAGGGACTAGGTGGGAGAATGGATGCGCGATGTGGCTATTTATAGGGGGAGGAGGTCGTCTTGGAGGAGGGGGCGAGCGATTTCGCGAATCCCGCGATTCCGGCGATGCTCCGGCGGTGGCTGTAGATCGTGGGTATCTTGCCTGGAGGAAGGAGATGATTCGGTTCGGATCGGGCCGGATTTGGCCCAAGAAAACAGTACCTTCCCGTTTTTTTAATAACTCGCGAAGAAAAATCATTTTAGAAAATAAAATGAAAACAAAATATAGGAGTATTATATATCAAAATGATCAGAAAAATAAGCCCAATTTAATGGCATATTTTACAGGGGAAAATAAAATACTTTCTGAAAAGTCATTTTTTTAAATTCAAACAAAAATGTAAATGACTTTCAAAACTCTATGGAAAATTTATTCCAACATTTTTGGGGTGTCATGTTACTCCCTCTCAACACTTTTGTTCAAGCGTTCTTTGTCAGAAAAGTTTTTGAATAAAACTCAAATGCCACTTTGAGTTAAAATAAATAAATTAAATGACAACTTCAAAATGAAAATTGTCTTTACTTCCCACTCTCTTTCATTGAACAAATCATGAGGATCATTGAGTGGCATGAAGTTTGAAATATTTTGAAATTCAAATATTTTCAAACAGAAACTTTTTTTGGAAAGTCCTTTTTATTCCCTCTCAACAAAACTTCAAAAGTTTAAAATTCCAATCAATTTCACTCAATCAATCATCAACAATCAATCAAATATATTTTAATTATTATAACATTCCAAAATTTATAATTTTGGGATGTTACAAACTACCACACTTAAAATGAATCTCGTCCTCGAGATTCGAAGAGGCTAGCAAGAAAAGGTTAGGGGTTGGGGGTATTCTAGCAAATATTTTGGCCGGAAGGGTCAGAGGTGCTACCACACTTAAAAGCAAGGTTACAGTTCCAATAAACTCAGATACTTCCTCCGGAGTGCCGACAATATCTATCTCTTCACATATCTTACAATAGCTCCTTCATTAACGCTCTTCTGTCAGAAGCATAGCGTTTTCCTCAAAATCTTTGGTCGCTTCGTCAAAGATGAAGTTGGTCCGAGACTGGATCTTAGCTGATAGGTCTGCGTCCATTCTAGACAACTATCGAAATACTAATGGTGGCCTACCATTAATGGTTTCTGCAGAAAAAGGGCATTGGCTTCATTCTCACTGTATAATCTACGATTGGCAACAGCTGCCATGTACATGGGTTTATCATCATACCATTCTAAGGCTTAAGAAAGGCTTCAATGAGCGTCGTCACTTTACTATGGGTAAGTCTCTTAGATTTACCATTCCAAATATCAAGAGTGAATGATAAGAGTAAGTCGGTATGGTGATCAATTCATTCCGCACCCAGATCATTACCCTGTATAAGGTTTAGCGAATCTCGTATTTCTAACAGTCGGGCATCCTCACAAGCTTTGCAGAAATTTCTCTTGTCCTCGAACTGGGTTCGGGTAAATCCATTGATTCTGCAAGTTGAACAAAACATCTACCGTTCTTCACAATATCAGGGTTTACGTATCATCCTATGTAACGTCTGGTGATCAAATCACAGCTTCTTCCAGAATTCTTCCATCAACAAGATTGTGCTTGTGCCTTTGTCAAATCGTGGGCCTGTGGGTTATGGGTCCACTTCAGCGCTTGCATAGTGTTAACTCATCCGTGGAGTTACAGTTGTTCCATATTCCAACATTAAACCTCCTTTAAATCCAACAGTACATCATTTTGTCATACTCTTGGGGTAACTATCATAATCAAACTCCAACGTATTTCGTCCGGCTCCTTTCTATGGACCGTCATGAACAACGCCCTTTTTTTTCTTCATTGATTCTGTGACTTTACGAAGTAATACCACACTTAAATGAAATGCACTAGTTCATCCATAAATCATATTATTTTCAAATCAAATCTTTTATTACCTCCTTAACCATTTTTCACAATTCCAAATTTCAAAAAATACTTTATTACAAATGCTGCCACCCACATGGTTTGGTATGGTCAGACATTACTTCCAACTTTATTCATTTTTCCTCCTTGAGGATTCTTCAGTCCCACTGGAATTGTGTGACATGCGCCTTGAAATCTCCAATCTTCTGTTTCATCATGGTGGCCTTGAGCTTCACCTCCATAATCTCTGCATGCACTTCTCTTAGGTATTCCTGAGTATAACGGAGTCTTGCTTCAAGTATTTCTCGGATCTAGCGTATGGCTTCCATGGCTGCTTCACGAACAGCGTCGAAGAAAGTTGCTTGTGGTACACGTGAGATGAAAAAGTATTGCCCATTCGTCTTTGGGCAAACTCCTTTCATACGGTGGACGTTGACCTCCACATACCGAAGTTCCACTCCCTTTTGCATGAAGGGGTAGCCTTTGTAGATTGCATCTCCTTGAAGGTGAATATGCTTCATCATGTCCTTCAAGATCTTCGGTTAGTCATGATCACTTGTCAGGGTCATGATCGTTTCCGGGCCCTTAAGGAAAGACTCATAAAGGGTCGTCATCTGCAGTTTTAAAACAAAAATGGTGCTCAGAATAAGGTACATATCTCCCTGGGTACACATTCATATCATCCAAATAGAACTTCAAACTCAATTTCCAACATCCAGTTTATGTATCACAACTCATTTTCTTCCATGTTCACCTAGAATATTAATTTCCATGATAAAACATAACAACTCCTTAAAGCCATATGACATATCAACTTTATTGAGTCATGAATTATTACAATCTCTGAGTAATCTATTACATAACTCAACCCCGCATTCTCATGAAAAGTATTTTCCATACTACCCTTATTACTGATATCAACATTTCCACTACCCAGCTCCAGATTTCTCATGATTTGAACAATCCCTAGCAAGATGTCCTGCTTCCTTGCAACGAAAACAAATAACTTCTGGCATGTCTTGAGGCTTATTGGTTATGGTGCCTACTCCTTGAGTTCCTTGCTTCCTTTCGAGACAATCATTGACATAATGCCCGACGTCCTTACATTCAAAACAGGTAATATGACTCTTGTCCCTCTTTGCAGAAATTGGGTTGTTCTGAGGGTGTCTTTGTTTTCTCTTCCTGGTTTTCTTCGTTCTGATCAAACGTTCTATTCCTCGTGGATCAAACTCCACTGCTTCTGTCGGGAAGTATCCCAGATACTCTTTTCTTTCCTTGGTGCAATACTATGAAAAATGTCCTTCTTCTCCACATGAATAACAGGCATTGGAGTAAAATCTGTTGAGGCTTTCTCCATCAGGGTCTTCAACACTTTCCTTAATCACAGGTTCTTTCATAACTTCTCGGAGGGCTTCTTTCATTCCTTCTTCCTGCTTCTGAATAGTTTGTTGCACCGTGGGGTAAATGTGACACTGACCTGGGTAGTGGGTGGTTCCTTCACACAAGAAACAAGTCACCTGACTAGTTGGGCATTCCTCAGCTGGGTGTTTTTCCTCACAATGAGGGCATCCATCCTTGTGTTTCTCCTGGGCGTGTCCTATTTCTCCGAAAATCTTGCAGGCACAAGGTTTATTTCTTGGGGTATCATGGTGCTTCCGAATAAGACGAGATCTTGTCAGAGTCTTCTTGAATTCTTCCCAAGTCCTTGCTCCATTCCATCCCTGTATAGCTTGATGCATCTACCACCATGTTGCAGCATTTCCTTCAAAGTACTGAAGAGCGTACGATACTTCATTCTTCCTTGAAACCAAATTGCTCCCGAAGTGATTCTCCATGTTCTGAATCCATAGCTTTGCCTTCGGCTGGGTTTTCGGCCCAGAGAATACCAGTCCAACTTCATTCACCATCTACTGGGTCCAAGGGTTTTAGGGTGAGATAAGAGAGAGTGGGGAGGAATACACACAATACAAACAATAGTTTTGAAGAAATGAGTTTTATTTTGTGGTCGTCGGAAAAACATCAAACAAATGATAGCTCACAAATCGTCGCATCAAACGTAAGTGTATAACAGGGGTTTGGTCCTTTAACGGTTGAATAATTCTTCTGATTCTTCAAGTCGTCAGAGTCTTCAACTGGTGTAGCTTCAACTCTTCTAATGCATGGTCAAATCCTGTTTACTCTAAAATGGTCATTGGTTGTCCGATATCTTGTCCTTCTTGGAGCGGCTTCAGTTGATCCTTCGTGTGGTCAAAAGGGAAAGGGGTATATTCTAACTATTTGAGGTAAGAGAGGATATTTGATAAAATCAGAAAAGATGAGAAGTAATGGATTCTTTTGAAAATAAAGTTTTAGAGATTTCCTGTCCTAGGGGCTTTTCGATTTCTAGGGTCACGTCCTACAGTCAACGTGTGCTCTGATACCATATCTGTAGCGACCCGACCTCAGACGGTCAAGCCTCTGTGTATCTGTGCCATCCCTGGATCAGTATGCTGGCACACATAGTACATCAATGTATATATCAAAGTGCAATCACATGTGTAAATAACGTAAAACTGATATATACCTTATAAGTCTCAGTGGAAACAATCAATGTGTGTGGAGTCCCATCAACGCCATCAGCAGGTTGAGTGTAGACCGTAACCCAATCAAGGAAACTCACTCGCTGTATACAAAATCCTGCAACATGATACGTTGCAGCCGTGTAGGTCAGTACATTGAATGTACCGGCAAGATCACCATAAGAGAAAACAGATGATAAACTATACTATATGCAGTATGGCTTTGTGGCTCTGTATCTGAGTTTTGTTTGCGTAAAAGCTGGTTTTATTTTCCCTACATCAAAGGAATTATTCGGACTCTGTACTAGGGAGTTTTCTATCATGACATGGTTCCGCCAACCGATGTCTCATAGCCCAAATCATCATAAGTTTCCCACAATTAATTTAGCAGTCCGGTGTTGAGAGTTCCGAGATAGATCCAAGTCTAGAGGCTTATATTGTCCATAATTGGGGACACGGCTAATCGATTAGGTTTTAACCCTCTGCAGAGGTTTGTACACTTTACCCGCAAGATTCGATCCCTCTCTTTACATTCTCGCACTTCAGGGTGTTTGAGAACAAGATGACCGAAACATGGTCTTCCGAAGAGTTCCTCTGACCACTGTCCGGTGCTCATCCAATCCTACCGTAGTTCTACATCTGCTAGCACCGTCCCAGCCAGAGTCACCACTAAGGTCAACCAAGCCAGAGCCCATAGTGACTTGCGGTTGCACAGGTAAGCTTCCGGGGATGAAGTATCCTTCCGTCTCTTTTGAGTCTGGGTGAAGCTTTCCGCAAGATGTCATGGCGCTTCTCCATGCATCCCGGCCAACCACTGGTTTCTCCAGGGTGCCCGTCAACCGTCCTTCACCCAGTAGTGTGTATTGAATTCTTGTCTCGAGTCTCGAAAATCTTGAGGAGTCCTGAAGATGAAGTCCTTGCCGGTGCCATCATGAAGTTGTCGCCATTGACATAGAGTCCTCCTTCTTCACACCACTCTCATGCACTCATACCAAACCCCGTCTACTATAGCGTAGCATTAAAAATATATAACATCCCGGGTTTGGTAACAGGGAGATGGTTCCTACCTCATGCATTCTACTCAACTACAAGATACAATAACACTACTGGAGAGACTGTTAAAAGGGTGATACTACATGCAAATAAACATAGGTATGGAAAACATGGTCAAAGTGAACTTGCGTGGCCAGTTGGTGAAGATATTATCACTCTTAAAAACTTGATAAACTAGTCGTCACTCTCCGATGAAATCTATACAAGCAAGCATAGTATTCACATAAGCAATCATTCTAGCACTCAATCATAACAATCAAGATAACAACGAAATCGAAATAGGATCGAAGGTGAAAACCAAAGAAAACTCCAAATCACTCAAATGAACTTATAGGGCTAATCTACACCACAACAACTCTACCTAACAACAAGTAAAAATCCTGAAACAAAAAATACTTAACACAAGGTAAAAATAATTATTCGCTATGTAACCTAAAGTATTTTTCCTATAATAAAATTCTAACAGTACCTAGAACCTCGAACACTATTCCTATTGCTAGCAACTAGTCATACAACAAACAACACCTAGAACCTCAAGAATACTAAGTCTAATAAATCCTAGAAATCACCTACTGTTAACCAATAGAATATATGACACACTGGCGAAAACTAGCAAAAGAAACTAATTAAAACTAATTAATAATAATTAAACTACAAACAGTACTAAAAATAGAGTAAACAGTACGGTTTACAATAAAAAGCTAATGTAACTAACTCACTAACATGCAAACTAAACACTAGTGCGTAGCTAGTCTAATAAGTAACCAGTAGCAAAAAGAATCGATCAAAAATAATATTCCTAACTCAAAATAGCTCAAATCTAGTGATTTGAGCAAATTCATACAAACACAAATTTAAACTGCTCAAATGTGAAATAAAATTGAACTAACATAAACTTCATAAAATTTGTGATCCAAAGTAGTTGGAATCACTCAAAAATACCTCGTACATAATTAACTATGGATTTTACAAGATTGAAACTATTCTGTTTTAAAAACTGAACGAAAAAAACAGTAGGTCGGGATTTACTGTAGCAGTTCCGGTGATGGGGTCCTGGTGGAGCTCCGGCGACGTCCTTCGGTGGCTCTCTGGCTTCGGGGAAGGGACGGTCGGGGGTGGAAGAGCGGGGCGGAGCAGCTGGTGGCGGCGGTGGGTGGCGGGGAGGGCCGGCGGTGGGTGGGGCGGAGCAAATGGCGGCTGGGGCTCCGGCGAACTCCGGCGGGGCGGCTCGGCAACGTGGGGCGAGGAGAGGAGGGACTAGGTGGGGGAATGGATGCGCGATGTGGCTATTTATAGGGGGAGGAGGTCGTCTTGGAGGAGGGGGCGAGCGATTTCGCGAATCCCGCGATTCCGGCGATGCTCCGGCGGTGGCTGTAGATCGTGGGTATCTTGCCTGGAGGAAGGAGATGATTCGGTTCGGATCGGGCCGGATTTGGCCCAAGAAAATAGTACCTTCCCTTTTTTTTGAATAACCCGCGAAGAAAAATCATTTTAGAAAATAAAATGAAAACAAAATATAGGAGTATTATATATCAAAATGATCAGAAAAATAAGCCCAATTTAATGGGATATTTTACAGGGGAAACAAAATACTTTTTGAAAAGTCATTTTTTTAAAATTCAAACAAAAATCAAAATGACTTTCAAAACTCTATGGAAAATTTATTCCAACATTTTTGGGGTGTCATGTTACTCCCTCTCAACACTTTTGTTCAAGCTTTCTTTGTCAGAAAAGTTTTTGAATAAAACTCAAATGCCACTTTGAGTTAAAATAAATAAATTGAATGACAACTTCAAAATGAAAATTGTCTTTACTTCCCACTCTCTTTCATTGAACAAATCATGAGGATCATTGAGTGGCATGAAGTTTGAAATATTTCCAAATTCAAATATTTTCAAACAGAAACTTTTTTTCGAAAGTCCTTTTTATTCCCTCTCAACAAAACTTCAAAAGTTTAAAATTCTAATAAATTTCACTCTATCAATCACTCAACAATCAATCAACAATCATATATTTTAATTATTATAACATTCCAATATTTATAATTTTGGGATGTTACTGAACCCTAATCGGCCGATCTTTCACGAAAGGAGCGGATCCCGCGATGTGCACGAAGAACACGAGGAGGGAAACGAGGGGAAAATCACAAGGGGGACACAAGAGAACACTCAAACCAACAAGTATGATCACACATGCGCTAGATCCATGAACACAAAGGAAGATACAAGATCCACGATCAAGAACGGACGATACAAAAGGTAGCCGGTCTTCTCCGTGAGGAGGTCTTGAATCCATGAGGGGATCTTCCATTAGAGGGGTCTTGAATCCAAAGGGATCTTCTCCGAAGAGGGGCTGTGGTCTCTCTCGTGGAGTTGATCCGATGTGGATGAGCAATGCTCTATCTCTAAATATGAGCTAAGCCAATGCTAACCCACGAAAGTTGGACGAGGTGGAGTATATATAGTCTAGGGGGGTAGAAGGGGTACACGGGCTTCGGCCCTTCACTGTGCGCAGACAGGGAGGCTGGACGTCCGGGCATCGGGCCGGATGTTCGGGCTTTCACGTGGGGCCGGATGTCCGAGCTGGCGAGGACGGATGTCTGGGCGTTCGCGGAGGGCCGGATGTCCGGGCTATCGAGGCCGGATGTCTGGGCTGGTGAAGCTGGCCATGTCGCTCGCGAGAAGGTGGTGTCCGGATATCCGGGCTCAAGGCCGGATTTTCGGGGCGGGCCGGATGTCCGGGCTGGGGTCGAATGTCCAGGGCCTGTAGATGCACGGCAGCTGGTAGGCTGTTGTGGTCGAAGTCTCGAGCGGCCGGATATTCGGGTCCTGGAGCTGCCTTCTTTTTCTCTCGGTGTTCCTCTCCATCCGTGAACTTGGGGACTTGTACATCTTCATGTGCATCTTCGGGAGGGTCCTCTTGGTACCTAATCATGCACAACAACTCGGACTTAGGTAGTAGCCATGTCTCATGCATAGAAAGTGGAAGTTCGGAGAGGAGAGAGTTCACCTCATCTTCGATAGCCTTCACTCGGGCTCTTGTCATTGGTCCAAGTGGTGTCGTAGGGGACGTTGGTAGGTCCATGGGGATGACCTTGGGATGCTCCGCATCAAAATGTTTAGTTACTCAACGTGTTTTGTGTGTGCAGGTTACACAAGCTGAGCAAAATCAGAGGCGTAATTTGTTCTATACAAAGGGAGTTGTGAAGGAACGTCTGTTCGCGTCATCATAGATGAAGGGAGCTGCAACAACTTGGCTAACATGGAGATGGTGGAGAAGCTATCTCTCACCACAAGACCACATCCACATCCTTACAACATCCAATGGTTCAACAACAGTGGCAAGGTTAAGGTAAAATCGTACTGTTCGTGTGCATTTTAGTATCTCTACATATGCTGATTATGTTGATTGTGATGTGGTACCTATGCAAGCAAGTTCCTTATTACATGGTAGACCATGGCAATTTGATAAAAATTCTGTACACCATGGTAGAAACAATCAGTATACTCTTGTTCACAAGGACAAAAATATTACTTTGCTTCCTATGACTCCTTATTCCATTTTGAAAGATGATATTAATAGAGCTAATAAAGCAAAGCAGGAGAAACATAAGAGTGAAAATCATATTGTGGCAAAAGAATTTGTGCAACAAATGAAGCCTAATAATAAACCATCTAGTGTTGCTTCTGAAATTAAATTGAAAAGTGCATATTTATTGCCACCAAATCTGATATTGGTGATCTGGATTTCAGCAAATCTGTTTGCTATGCTTTTGTGTGCAAAGAGGCTTTATTTTCTTTCGAGGATGTACCTTCCTCTTTGCCTCTTGCTGTCACTAACATTTTGCAAGAGTTTACTGAGGTCTTTCCACAAGACGTGCCACCGGGATTAACACCTATTCGAGGTATTGAGCATCAGATTGACTTAATTCCCGGTGCTTTGCTGCCTAATCGTGTGCCATACCGTAAAAATCTAGAGGAGACGAAGGAGATTACGCGTTAAGTACAGGAGCTGCTCGACAAAGGTTATATACGCGAATCTCTTAGTCCTTGTGATGTTCCTATTATACTAGTGCCCAAAAAGATGCTACGTCATGTATGTGTGTTGATTGTAGAGGCATTAATAATATTACTATTCCTTATCGACATCCTATTCCTAGGCTAGATGACATGCTTGATGAATTGAGTGGCTCAACAATATTCTCCAAAGTTGATTTGCGTAGTTGATACCATCAAATTCATATGAAATTGGGAGATGAATGGAAAACAGCATTTCAAACTAAGTTTGGATTATATGAGTGGTTAGTCATGCTGATGCGGAGCATCCCAAGGTCATCCCCATGGACCTACCATCATCTCACCAAGTGCCTAGTGGACCCATGACACGAGCACGTGTAAGAGCTATCGAAACCGAGGTGACATCTCTCCTCTCACAATTCCACGTTGATGCACATGAGACATGGCTACAACCTCAAACAGAGACATTGTGCATACTCAGGTATCAAGGATTTAGCCATGGAGACGCTAAGGATCAAGGAGAATCCGAGGAGGAAGATGGACGTGAAGACGGAGAAGAAGATGGGCTAAGTCAGCCGAAGGCCGAATGATCCGGACCGCCATCCGGATGATCCGGCCCCAGCCCGGACGATCCGGCTAACCCACCAGAGAGCACCCGAAGCGTCACCCTGAAGCCGGATCATCCGGACCCAGTCCCGGATCATCCGGACATACCCGGACGTCCATACTAGGACCCGGACATTCAGACCTCCTGCAGCCCCCATGACACAGCCGGGCCATCTGGACGTTGACCAGGATCATCCGGACCCCCGAAGCGCGAACCATCCGGATCATCCGGACAGTGCCTGCATGCATGATGTTGGGCCAAGGCCCATGTACCCCTTCGCCCCCTTTGCCTATATAAACGAATCCTCCACCACTTTTCTAGGGTTAGCATTGGTTTAGCTCATACTTGAGATAGAGCATTGCTCATCCACATCGGTCCTACTCCACGAGAGAGACCGTGGCCCCTCTTCGAAGAAGATCCCTTTGGATTCAAGACCTCCTTGCGGATAATACCATCAAGACCTCCTCACAGAGCACACCGTTACCTTTTGTATCATCACTAGTTGACTGTGGATCGTCTGATCTCTTATGTACTCGAGGATCTAGCATATGTGTGACTATTTCTTGTTGGTTTAGTGATTCTCTCGTGCTTCCCCTCGTGATTTCCCTCGTTTTCCCCTCGTGTTCCTCGTGTTCTTCGCGGGATCCGCTCCTTTCGTGAAAGATCAACCACTAGGGTTCCTACCCTACATCATCTTGGTATCTAGAGCCACGTTGATCATGATTTCGGAGCCTCCCCATTGTGTTTCTAGCCTTGTTTTTGTTGTTTTTAATCCTAATTTGAAAATCCCCACAAAAATAACCCCAATTTTTTTTCTTGTGATTCGTGAGTTTTGATGATGTTTTGTTGGTTTTGATCCATGAATTTTTGTGTTGCAAGTGGATCTTACCTTCCCCCACCATCTGCACCTTGCAATCCACCCAATAATCCATGAAATCATCAAATTTGACCCCATTTTCGAGTTCATCCCGAGCCATTCCCCGAGCAAGTTGACCCGCCCGGATCATCCGGACCTTGCCCCGGATCATCCAGATCCGTCCGGATCATCCAGCTGCAGGCCCGGATCATCCGGCCTCCACTGACGAAACTACAATTCCTGTAGTTTTTATCAACCGCCTCCTACACCTCCGCATACCCCCTTCGACTACCACCACCTACCTTCCGCCAACCCTCTCGATACATCAACCACTTGACCGCTACCATCTCTGACACATTTTACCGTTTTTGGTTTTGAGAATTTGAGTTGTGTTTCATCGTTTCCTAGGGTGTTTCGGCTAACTAGGAACGGTCCGACATCGACATAACCGTCGGTCATCTTCGCCAGGGATGCGTCATCAACAACAACCTTCCCGGTAACCTCATCTTGGGTTGGGTTTGTGACACCCTCAACCGTAAGCAAGGACGGTAACTTCGATGACATCTTTGTCCACCCCTTGCCATTACATTGATAACCACCATAGCCTTATCTTTTTGCGTAGCTTACCCATCGAGACTAGCCTTTGAGTATTGCCGGCAACGTAACATGTGCACATTAGTGATCATACTTCCCATAGCATACATACATCATTGGTGCATATCTTGGTATCATCTCTTGTGTTAAAAAGTTGTCATCGCATACATAATTGCTATCTTTGTTCGTGAAGCATTGCATGAGAAAAGAGCTCAACACACAAAGAGCCAAAGAAGCTTTTAAGCAAAAGGGAAAGATAAGAAAATAGCTTATAAACAAGAACCATAGCATCATACAACATTAAGATTGTCATACTAGATCATCTTTGATCATATCATCGAAACACCATACATAGAGCATACTTGGAATAGAATTCATTACATTTTTGCTTAGTAGGTTTTACACAAGTTTGTATCCGCCTATTGTGCAATCGTGCTCGCGTCTCCCTAGTGTTGTGCAACACGAGCATTTTCGTGGATTCCACATTTTGGCTCATCCTTGGTTGCACAACCCCACTTATCTCTTTGTGTGTGTGTTTCCGTGTACCTTACATTGCTTGGTCTACTTGTTGCATTTGCAAATTTGTGAATCTTTTCCAACATTATTGAATCTTGCTTACTTTCACATCAAATTTTGTGCCACCATCCTAACCAAGCTCCACCATAAGCTTTTATGTGTGTAGGTGTGAGAAACCGACAAGAATTGGTACCAATTGTGATATTTCCTTGTTCCACATTGGAGTGATCATTGATCCACCTTCAACTTCGGTCAAGGTAATTTTGTATATGTTCTTCTCTTTCTACGACTCACATTTTTCTCTTGGAATGATGGATAGGCCAAGTACTTCTACCAACCCACTCTTCATTGAGCACGACGATGACATGAACTCCTACGTCACCAAGAGCCACCTCTTTGGTGCACAACATGCTTTGCATCAAGAGCAACAAGCAATGAGTGAATGTATCGACAACCTCGCCACCGACTTGCGACTCTCCAGCAACGTACAAGTGACTAATTCGACCACAAGCTCGATGATCACAAGCAAGAGAATGATGCAAGAATGGACGAGATTCGTTCTTTGTTGCTCAACCGCTCTTCTTCCACTTCGCCCTCATCAAGACGGACTCAAGTCGACACTCTGACTTCACCCTCTCCGACTCAAGTACATCGACATCGAACACTCTTCGCCGTGCCGCGCACAATGATCGTCAAGCAAACCTCAATCCTCTACGCGACTACGACACTCAAGAGCACCGACACCATCAAAACACAGATGACTTTGCACAGGCACGAGAACGCCAACGCCAACGCCAACATGAAGAGGAAGAGTGAGCGCGTCTACACCAAGAAGCACAAGATGCCGAGGCACAACGTCAAGCGCAACGATTGCGAGATGCTCAAGCACTTGAGGAGCAACAAGCCCTCCAAGATTCAAGTCGAGCCATAGCCAAGCGAGGCCGACAAGCTCGAGAACATGAAGAAGCACTTCGCGAAGAAGCTCACAAACGAAAATTTCAAGCTCGCGTGCAACGTCAAGCTCGACAAGTTCCTCCACAAGCTTGCCAAGGACATCAAGTTCACCAAGAGCATGAAGACATTGGGAATACTCCACGGCCAGAGCAACATGAGGTCGACAACCCTCCTCCCCAAGAGCACAACGAGTTTGACTATCATCAACAACATGGGCGTCATCATCCTCGACCCCAACACAATGAAGAGCAACGCTACGGCAAGCTAAAAGTTCACCATGCCCAAGTTCAATGGAAGCAACGATCCCGAAGAGTACCTTTCATGGGCATTGAAGGTCGACAAAATCTTTCGCTTGCACAACTATGAAGAAGAGAAGAAGATCACAATGTCATCCCTTGAGTTCCAAGACTATGTCCTCATTTGGTGGGAACAAGTCATCGAACGCCATGAGTCAAAAGGTGAACCACCCATCACTACTTGGGAGAAAATGAAGGATGTCATGAGAGCACGCTTCATGCCCACCTACTACAACAGAGACTTCTTCAGGAAACTCCAACTACTCAAGCAAGGAACCAAGAGCGTTGAAGAGTACTACAAGGAGATGGAGATTGCCATGATACGAGCCAATGTCACGGAAGATGATGTGGAAACTATGGCACATTTCTTGAATGGACTCAATCACCCTATCAAGAAGATCGCCGATTTCCAACCATACTCGAACCTCATCGAGCTAGTGCATCAAGCTACCAAAGTGGAACGCCAAGTGCAAGATGATTTCGAGTATGCCAAGTTCTCATCCAAGTCATATGGTTTCTCCAACACCCAAGCTTCAATGACTCGAACACCTTCTAAATCAACAAAGCCTTCTCCAAGCAATGTCGACAAGTAAAGTTACAAGAAAGCTTCATCAACCCCAAGTCATCCTACTACAACGAGCAACTTCAAGCCGAGAGCTTCATCATCATTAACCCCAACCGATGAGACTGTCAAGACAAGTTCCTTCAAATGCTTCACATGTGGAGGCTGAGGCCACAAGTCCTTTGAATGCACCAATGAGCAAACCATGATCCTCAAAGACGACGGTACATATGACTCCTTGAGTGAAGGAGAAACGGAAGCGCTTGAACAAGTTGCCATGCACCGGCAAGTGAAAGATGCAGAGGAACAAGTCTTTTGCGACGAAGATTCAAGTCCCGCTCTAGTTGTCTCCAAGGTCTTCACTCTTTAACATCATCAAGAAGAAGACCAACGATGCCATATCTTTCATACCAAGGTCGGCATCAATGGAAGGCCCATCAAGGTCATCATCGATGGAGGGAGTTGTCATAAATTCACAAGTGAAGAACTTGGCTCCAAGCTCCAATTGCCCAAGACGAAGCATCCACATCCCTACAAAATTCAATGGCTTAGCGACTCCGGCACTGTCCAAGTCGAGCATCGAGTACAAACTCCTTCAAAATTGGCGCCTACAAAGACACTTTGGAGTGTGACGTCATTCCAATGACAGTTTGCCACCTTGTTCTTGGACGCCCATGGCAATTTGATAGAGGTGTCATCCACAACGGCCGAACGAACCACTAGATCTTCAAGATGAAAGGAAAGGAGTATGTACTTCGCCCCATGTCTCCAAGCCAAGTGATCACCAACGAGCAAGCCACCCATCGTGGAGAGAATAGTGAGAAAGTGAACCACCAAAAAGAGAGTGAGCGCCACAAGCCCAAATCGAGTGCCTCCACGATGAGCGAAAAGAAAAACATAGTCCTATTCGCCACCAAAAGTGAGAAAAGAGGAGTGTGTGAGAACCCATCTAGTGTCCTACACTATGTCCTTTTATGCATGGACAATGCAACACAAGCGAACACCTCTCATGCTCTATCTTTAGTGTTGTCTTCTCTTTTGTAGGAATTTCAAGATGTTTTCCCCGACGAGCTACCTCGAGGACTACCCCCACTACGAGGCATCGAGCACCGCATCGACCTCATACCCGGAGCACCTCTTCCAAACAAAGCTCCCTACCACGCCAACCCAGAAGAAACCAAAGAAATACAAAGGCAAGTAAAGCATCTCATAGACCATGGACATGTGCGTGAAAGTTTGAGTCCTTGTGCCGTGCCGGTCATTCTTGTGCCAAAAAGAGACGATAGATTTCACATGTGCTCCGATTGTAGACCTATCAATGTTATCGTCGTTCACTATAGGTATCCCATTCCACGCCCTTGATGATATGCTTTATGAACTTAGTGGTGCCACTATATTCTCCAAGATTGATCTTAAAAGTGGTTACTATCAAATCCGCATACAAGTGGGTGATGAATGGAAAACCGCTTTCAAAAACAAAGTTTGGGTTGTATGACTGGTTAGTCATGCCTATGGGTCTATCGAAAGCACCGGGTACTTTTATGCGTCTTATGAATCATGTCTTTCGCCCTTACATTGGTGTGTTTTTTGTGGTCTACTTTGATGATATCCTTGTTTATAGCAAATCTCTTCAAGATCATGTCACCCATGTTCGAACTATTTTGCAAACTCTTCGGAACGAGCATCTCTTTGCTAACATGGAAAAGTGCCTTTTCGGCGTTGATAAGCTCGCTTTCTTGGGTTTTGTTGTATCTTCTAAGGGAGTTCATGTAGATGAGTCCAAGATCAATGCTATTAAGACTTGTCCCCAACCAACCAACTTGCCACAAGTGCGAAGTTTTCTTGGCCTTGCGGGTTTCTATCGTCGCTTTGTGAAAGATTTTAGCACCATTGCTTCACCCGTGCATGCTTTGAGCAATAAAAATGCGCCTTTTATTTGTGGACCATCCCAAGATACCGCTTTCAATGAGCTTAAGAATTTTCTTACTCATGCTCCCGTTCTTGCATTACCCAACTTTGACAAACCCTTTGAGATTCATTGCGATGCTAGTGGTAATGGCATAGGAGGTGGGTTAACGCAAGAGAAGCGCGCCATAGCTTACTTTAGTGAGAAACTTTCCGGAGCGCAACTCACTTACCCCATCTATGACAAAGAGCTATATGCTTTAGTGCGAGTTTTGCATGAATGGGAACACTATCTTCGCCCTCATGAATTCATCATTCATACCGATCATGAAACGCTCAAGTACCTTAAGGGTCAACCCAAGTTAAACAAGCGCCATGCTAAATGGAGTGAATTTATTGAGTCTTTTCCTTATGTCATCAAGTACATTAAAGGTAAGGAAAATATTGTGGCGGACGCTCTTTCCTGCATATGCATGCTTGTTACTCAACTTGAATTGGATGTCATTGGCTTTGAGCATATAAAAGACTTGTATGAGCATGATCCTACTTTCGCTATTCCTCATTCCAAATGTTTGAAGCATACCTTTTGGGAGTGCTATTACATCAAAGATGGATATCTTATGAGAGCTAACAAGCTTTGCATCCCCGAGTCTTCTATTCATTTGTTACTTTTGCAGGAATCTCATGGAGGTGGAGTAATGGGACATTTTGGACGCGACAAAACTTTCACTACGCTCTCCAAGAACTATTTTTGGCCCAAGATATTTCGCGACGTCAACTGCTTCACCAACCGATGCTCTACATGTCGCAAAGCTAAGTCTAAAGCTCAATCCCATGGCCTTTATATGCCTCTCCCAATTCCATATCAACCATGGGAATATATTAGCATGGATTTTGTACTTGGATTGCCTATGACTAGAAATGGCAAGGATTTGGTATTTGTTGTTGTGGACCGATTCTCAAAGATGGCACATTTCATTCCTTGCAACAAGATAGACGATGCTTCACATGTTGCCAATCTCTTTTGTAGGGACATATTGCGTCTAGATGGAGTGCCAAAGACGATTGTCTCGGACCGCGATGTCACGTTCCTATGCTACTTTTGGAAGACCCTATGCACCAACGGAATCAAGCTACTCTTCTCCACGGCGTACCACCCACAAACCGACGGCTAAACGGAAGTGACCAACCGCACACTCTCCGCTCTACTTCGTGTGCTCATCAAGAAGAACATCAAGGAATGGGAGGAATGTCTACCTATTGCCGATCTCGCCTACAACTGCGCAAGACACTCAACAACCGGCAAGTCCCCCTTCGAGGTCATCTACGGATTCAACCCATTGTCACCATTGGACATTCTTCCTCTACCACTCCAAGAGCGCATCAATATGGACGCAAGTGCATATGTGAACCATCTCAAGAAGGTGAATGAAGATACAAGGCACACCATCGAGCGCCAAGTAGAACGCCTTGCGACCAAGCTCAACATCAACAAGCACCCCATGGTATTCAACATTGGTGATCTTGTGTGGCTACACCTTCGCAAAGACTGCTTCCCCACTGAACGCAAGGCCAAGATTCTACCTCAAGCGGATGGACCTTTCAAGGTGCTTGCACGCTACAACAACAACGCTTACAAGATCGACCGCCTGCGAGACAAGTACAACGTGAGCGACATCTTCAATGTCAAGGACCTCTCGCCCTTCCATGGTGATGAAGAATTTGATCTGAGGTTGGATCTTCCCCAAGGGAGGGGAGATGATGCGGAGCATCCCAAGGTCACCCCCATGGACCTACCATCGTCTCGCCAAGTGCCTAGCAGACCCATGACACGAGCATGTGCAAGCGCTCTCGAAACCGAGGTGACATCTCTCCTCTCACAATTCCACGTTGATGCACATGAGACATGGCTACTACCTCAAATGGAGACATTGTGCATACTCACGTATCAAGGAGTTAGCCATGGAGAGGCTAAGGAGCAAGGAGAATCCAAGGAGGAAGATGGACGTGAAGACGGAGAAGAAGAAGGGCTAAGTCAGCCGAAGGCCGGACGATCCGGACCGTCGTCCTGACGATCCGGCCCCAGCCCGGACGATCCGGACCACGGCCTAGACGATCCGGCTAACCAACCAGAGAGCACTCGAAGCGTCACCCTGAAGTCGGATCATCCAGACCCAGTCCCGGATCATCCGGACATAGCCGGACGTCTAGACCAGGACCCGGACATCCGGACCTCCCGCATCCCCCATGACACAGCCGGGCCATCCGGACGATGACCTGGATCATCCGGACCCCCAAAGCCCGAATCATCCAGATCATCCGGACAGTGCCTGCGTGCATGATGTTGGGCTAAGGCCCATGTACCCCTTCGCCCCCTTTGCCTATATAAACGACTCCTCCACCACTTTTCTAGGGTTAGCATTGGTTTGGCTCATACTTGAGATGGAGCATTGCTCATCCACATCAGATCTACTCCACGAGAGAGACTGCGGCCCCTCTTCGGAGATGATCCCTTTGGATTCAAGACCTCCTTGCAGAAAAGACCATCAAGACCTCCTCATGGAGAAGACCGTTACATTTTGTATCGTCCCTAGTTGACTGTGGATCGTGTGATCTCTTATGTACTCGAGGATCTAGCATATGTGTGACTATTTCTTGTTGGTTTAGTGATTATCTCATGTTTCCCCTCGTGATTTCCCTTGTTTTCCCCTCGTGTTCTTCGCGGGATCCTCTCCTTTCATGAAAGATCGGCCCCTAGGGTTCCTACCCTACATCACATGCCTTTTGGGTTAACTAATGCACCTAGTACTTTCATGAGATTAATGAATGAAGTTTTACGTGATTTCATTGGACGATTTGTGGTAGTCTATTTTGATGATATACTGATTTATAGAAGATCTTTGGAGGAACATTTGGAACATTTACATGTTGTTTTTATTGCTCTATGTGATGCATGTTTGTTTGGTAACGTTGGGAAGTGCACCTTCTGCACCGACCGAGTATGTTTTCTTGGCTATGTTGTTACTCCACAGGGAATTGAAGTTGATAAATCCAAGATTGAAGCTACTGAGAGTTGGCCGCAACCCAAAATGGTCACACAAGTGAGGAGTTTTCTTGGCCTTGCTAGATTCTATAGGCTTTTTGTGAGAGATTTCGGCACCACTACTGCACCTCTCAATGAACTTACAAAGAAGGATGTACATTTTGTTTGGGGTACCGCATAGGAAGAAGCCTTCACGGTATTGAAAGATAAGTTAACACATGCTCCTTTACTCCAACTTCCTGATTTTAGTAAGACTTCTAAGCTTGAATGTGATGCTTGTGGAATTGGATTAGGAGGTGTGTTATTACAAGATGGCAAACCTGTTGCATACTTTTCTGAAAAAATTGAGTGGGCCTAGTCTGAATTATTCTACTTATGATAAAGAATTATATGCTCTTGTTCGGACTTTAGAAACATGGCAACATTATTTATGGCCCAAAGAATTTGTTATACATTCTGATCATGAATCGTTGAAACATATCAAAAGTCAAGCTAAATTGAATCGTAGACATGCTAAATGGGTTGAATTCATTGGGACTTTCCCTTATGTCATTAAACACAAGAAGGGTAAAGAAAATGTTATTGCTGCTGCATTGTCTCGACACTACACTATTCTTTCACAACTTGACTTCAATATATTTGGTTTGGAGACCATGAAAGATCAATATGTGCATGATGCTGATTTTAAAGATGCAATGCAGAATTGTATAGAAGGAAGAACGTGGAACAAGTGTAATGCCCTCGATGCGACTATATCTCGCACGTGTCGAGGCACGACTTAGAGGCATAATCGCATTGAAGGCATATGTCGCAAGTTAGGCAATCTTCACAACATCCCATGTAATATGAATAATAAAGGGGAGAGAACAATAGTTGTCCTACACTCGCCACGTCAATCAAGTGCATAAATAACATTACATCATCCAAACACTCATGGCCCGACTACGGCGCCAAAATAAAAGAGAACCCAACAAGCGACACGGTCCCAATCACCCCAACTGGGCACAACTACTGATCATCGGGAAAGGAAACATAGTAACATTGAGAGTCTTCGTTGAACTCCCACTTGAGCTCATACGCGTCTCCGGGAGCGGAATCATCGGGCCCTGCATCTGGTGTAATAGTAATCTGTGAGCCACAGGTACTCAGCAATCTCGCACCCTCGCGATCAAGAATATTTAAGCTTATAGGTAAGGTAAGATAAATATATGTGGAGCTGCAGCAAGCGACTAGCATATATGGTGGCTAACTTATTCGCAAAAGAGAGCGAGAAGAGGAGGCAAAGCGCGAGCGAGAAACTAGAGAGCAACCTGCGCAAACATTACTCCAACACCGTGTCCACTTCCCGGACTCCGCCAAGAAGGGGCCATCACGGTAACACACTCGGTTGATTCATTTTAATTAAGTTAAAGTTTAAGTTATATACAACCGGACATTAACAAATTCCCATCTGCCCATAACCGCGGGCACGGCTTTCGAAAGTTCAAATCCCTGCAGGGGAGTCCCAACTTAGCCCATGACAAGCTCTCACGGTCAACGAAGGAATAGACCTCCTCCCAAGACGTTCCGATCAGACTCGGTATCTCGGTTACTCAAGACATTTCGACAGGTTAAAACAAGACCAGCAACACCGCCCGAATGTGCCGAAAAATCCCGATAGGAGCTGCACATATCTGTTTCTCAGGGCACACTCAGATTGTCTTAGGTACGGGTAGTCCAGCCCAGAGTTGCCCCTGGTGGCCACCGGCAGCTGACAGGTGGACCAACACTCAGAGGAGCACTGGCCCGGGGGGGGGTTAAAATAATGATGACCCTTGAGTCTGCAAAACCCAAGGGAAAGAAAAGGCTAGGTGGCAAATGGTAAAACCAAGGTTGGGCATTGCTGGAAAAGCTTTAATCAAGGCGAACTATCAAGGGGTTCCCATTATAACCCAAATGCGTAAGGAACGCAAAATCCGGGAACATAACACCAATATGACGGAAACTAGGGCCGCAAGAGTGGAACAAAACACTAGGCGAGAGGCCGAGCCTTCCACCCTTTACCAAGTATATAGATGCATTAAGATAGCAAGATAATATAATGATATCACAACAAGTAAATAATTGTTCTAACAAGGAACGCCTTCAATCTTCACCTGCAACTAGCAACGCTATAAGAGGGGCTGAGCAAAGCGGTAACATAGCCAATCAACGGTTTGCTAGGACAATGGTGGGTTAGAGGTTTGACATGGCAACTTGGGAGGCTTGAAAGCATGTGGTAGACATCGTAGCAATGGCATAGCAAAAGAGCGAGCAAACTAGCATAGCAAAGATAGTAGTGATTTCGAGGGTATGATCATCTTGCCTGCACAGTTGTCAGAGTTGACTGGATCCTCAAAAGCAAACTCAACGGGCTCCTCGTTAGCAAACTCTTCTCCCGGCTCAACCCAAACAAGACAAACAAGTAACAAGGATACAATCAACCACGTGCAAACTCGAACAACATGATGCAAAGATGATATGCTATGCAGGATGCGATGCGGGATGCAAAATGCAAGATATGACAGGAAATGCAAGAACCTGGCCTCAACTTGGAAATCCAAGTGTGCCACTGGAAAGATGAGATGAAATCGCTTGAAAACTATATAAAGAACACCGGAATCGGAGTTACGGTTTGGAAATGGCAAGCGATTCAAAAATGACACCGGTCTGCGATTTACAACAAGTAGCCATCTAAATGCAACTAAATGAACATTCTACAGAACCCAAACATGACAACAAAATACATGGCAGGGATGCATTCAAGATGCTTAACAAAAGTCTAGCACTGAGCTACGACCAATTCATCCATTAACAGGTTCAAACAAGCATGGCAAAAGTGCATATGACAAACAGATCTCAGACTTAGTGCAAATCAACACTTGTCTGGAATTTCAGATCAAGTAGCCCTCTTCGGAGCAACAAAACTACATGCTACAGGACCTGATCATGGCAAAGTAAAGCATGGCATGGAGCTACTCAAATAGCTTAACAAAAGTCCCTTAGTGACCTTGAGCTAAAAGAGATCAGAAAATACAATTGCAAGCATGTGAACATGGCAAAAACATAATCAGTTTTTAGACTTAGAGAAAACTGACACATGCTGAAATATAACTCAAGTAGGCATGTTCACGAGCTCGATGCACTCACTATGGTGTAAGTCATGGCAAGACAAGCATACATCTAGCAAGAAGGCACAAAATGCAATCTAGACATGGCAAGAATAATAACATAGCATGCACGGATCAACTACAACATCACCGGCAAAATTGCAAACAAGTTGACAATCTGCACAGATTCACAAAGTAGCAAAAGTAGAGCTCGATTGACTCAAGCTAGGGTGCTCCATAATTGCAAACAAAGACATGGATGGATAGATCACTACAAGATTAACAAAACATCCTTACTGATCATCCTCAAAAGAGGCACGGATCACTAGGAAACAACATGAACATATGGCATCATGAGATAAACAGATCAAGGACTTAGTGGAAATGCTAAGTCCCTGAAAACAGAATTAACAAGTGCACCACTTTGCAAGCTTGCACTAGTCACCACACACATCACAAAAATACATGGGTTGCACCTCTGGAAAGATGACAAAACCCTTAACAAAACACATGTAGAGCATCAGGGCATATCAAGCACACATTAATCATGGCAAAAATGAAAAAAACCTAAATGAAGCAGCAGATCTGACAATTAACTCAAGTATCCCTCTTCTAACAGCATTTCGGACATCAATATGAACTCAAATTAGAATGAAGCTATGGAATGAAATGATGTGCTCTCGGAGATGAACATTTTGATATGCTATATGCATGAACCGGAGCTACGGGTGCAAAGTTACAGGGCTAAGAACAGGGGCACTTGAATTGAAAATTTAGGGACTTGGGAAAAAATAAACGGGGTCAACCCTAAAATTCCAGATCTGGATCCGACGGGTCACTTTAGCGGTGCGGCCTCCGAGAATCACCGGAAGACTTGAGGTCGCCGGAGAGCTTCGGAAAGAGGTGGAGGACGCCGGATCCGGGGCCGGCGGAGGAGGCGCGGATGGTGGCGAGGTCGCCGGCGTGGACGGTGGCCGGGAGGAGGCGCGGCGGCGACCGGGCGGCGGGCCAGCTGCGCGGCGGCGCGGCGAGCTGCGGCGGCGATGCGGCAGTGGCGGGGCGGCGGCGCGCGCCGACCGGGATGGAGGCGGCGGCGGGGACACGTGGCGTGCGCCTAATGGCTGGGGCGCGGCGGCGGGATTTGTCCGGCGGCGGCGGACATATCCGGTGCGCGCGAGGTGGATTTTAGGGTTTCGGGGGAGAAGGAGATCCGAAATTTCGAGGGGGGGGGGGACTTTAAATAGGCATAGAGGGAGCTAGGAGAGTCCAAATGAGGTGTTGTTTTCGGCCACGCGATCGTGATCGAACGATCTAGATGATGGAGAAGACTTAGGTGGGTTTTGGGCTAAATTGGAGCGGTGTTGGGCTGCAACACACACGAGGCCTTTTCGGTCCCTCGGTTAATCGTTGGAGTATCAAACGAAGTCCAAATGATACGAAACTTGACAGGCGGTCTACCGGTAGTAAACCAAGGCCGCTTGGCAAGTCCCGGTCCAATCCGGAAACGTTTAATCCCCACACGAAAGAAATCTAGAAATGACCACCGGAGGAGAACGAAGCGCCGGAATGCAAAACGGACAATGGGGAAAATGCTCGAATGCAAGAGACGAACACGTATGAAAATGCAATGCACATGATGACATGATATGAGATGCATGTCAACGATAAGAACACATGGAGATAAAGACCCGAACCTGAGGAAATAAATTAACTTAACGCCGGAAACGGCAAGAGTTGGAGTACAAATAGGGAAAGTTACATCCGGGGTGTTACAACAAGTTTGTCATTAATGATGGATTTGTGTTTCGTGCTAACAAGCTATGCATTCTAGCTAGCTTCATTCATCTTTTGTTGTTGCAGGAGGCGCATGGAGGAGGATTAATGGGACACTTTGGCGTGAAGAAAACGGAGGACAAACTTGCTACACATTTCTTTTGGCCAAAGATGAGACAGGATGTTGAGCGTTTCGTTGCTCGCTACACTACATGTCAAAAAGCTAACTCACGACTCAATCCTTATGGTTTATATATGCCTTTGCCTGTACCTAGTGTTCCTTGGGAGGATATATCTATGGATTTTGTTTTAGGTTTACCTCGAACAAAGAAGGGGAGGGATAGCATATTTGTTGTCGGGGACAGATTCTCGAAAATGGCACACTTTATACCATGTCATAAAAGCGACGATGTTGTTAATGTTGCTGATGTTCTTTCGTGAAATTATTCACTTGCATGGTGTGCCAAATACTATTGTTTCAGATCATGATACTAAATTTCTTAGCCACTTTTCGAGATGTTTATGGGCTAAGTTGGGGACTAAACTGCTTTTTAGTACTACTTGTCACCCCAAACTGATGGACAAACTGAAGTAGTTAATAGAACATTGTCTACTATGCTTAGGGCTGTTTTGAAGAATAATAAGAAAATGTGGGAAGAATGCTTGCCTCATACTGAATTTGCTTATAATCGTTCATTACATTCTACTACCAAGATGTGCCCTTCTGAAATTGTGTATTGTTTCCTACCTCATGCACCTATTGATTTGTTGCCTCTTCCATCTTCGGAGAAGGTTAATTTTGATGCTAAAGAACGTGCTGAATTGATTTTAAAAATGGAGGACATCAATACCATTGTTACACCCACAACCCCTTCTGCTATACATACTGGACCAATTACTAGAGCTCGAGCAAGCTAATTAAATTACCAGGTACTTCCGTTTCTTGCTAACGATTCTAATGTTCATGAGAATATGATGCTGCCTAAATTGGATACATATGTTTTCCTTACAAATGAAGGGCCTAGCTTGGGCAAGAAAGATGAACCTTGGAGCAAGTTCAAGCATATAGATGCTGACGTGCGCAAGGGGAACAAGAACGGAGTTACAAGTGATGATTCCACGACTTTCAAGCCACCATAATGAGTGCATGAAGCCTTGTACGAAATATACAAGACGCCATTTCATAAATTTCGTCCAAAGGCTATTCTAGGTGCTGCGTCACCTTATTTTTGGGCCAGGCCCATGTAATTTCGAAATACTTGATTATAGGCTGTTTTTAGAGTCCGTATGTGTGGGGAAACAACAGTTAGGGTTGGTTTCGGACCCCTCCTCCAAGGGCCACGAAATTCCCCCATCTCTCCTCCATATATACATGTCTTAGGGCATCGTGTAGACTTTGGGTTTTGTTTAGATTAAAAGTTCGTCATAGCTGCAACTTCGCATACTTCGTTTGCGTTCAACGATCAGACAAAGGCGTCACAAAACCCCACCTTGATCAATAAAGCTTTCCTCTTATATTCGCGATAAACCCCACCTTGCTTGTTCTTCGTTTGCTTCTAGGAAATAGACGTTTGTGGTCAGGTTGATCATGCTCCGGCGTGGTCAATAACCTCTTGGAGTTGGTTTAGCGATTGCTAAGGCGCGACGTCTTCGCATGTTCATAGTCGGATCATCAAAGTCTACTCCTTTGAAACGATAATCATCATCTCATCGAGAGACGGGACACCTTTGCCTCTATCAAAAACGTTTGTGATGGAGGATGCATCAAACACGGTTTAGATTTTATTTGCGTGCGCGATGCAGGACACACGGTTAATCCATTCAAAGTGTCTGCGATGAGGCAGAACAACAGAAATGGGCAGCCATAACAATGTGTGTGCGATGCAGGACACACGGTTAATCCGTTCGAAATTTTTGCGATGAGGTAAAACAACAGAAACGGGCAGCTATATCAATGTGTGTTTGATATATGGCATACGGTTAACTCGGATGTACTGTTTTCGATTAGGGAACACAACAGAAACAGTTCAACTTAACAAGATGTGTGTGATATGCGGCATACAGTTCACATGGATGAACTGTTTGCGATGAGCTAAAAGAACACAAACGAGTCATGTAAACAAGATGTGTGTGATACGTGGCAAATAGCCGACTCGAATGAACTGTTTGTGATGAGAAATTATAAAACAGACGGTCAATGTAGTTACTTCGTGTGCGATTCCGTGTGTACAAAAAACTTTGAAAAATGCAAACTAGTTGCTTGAGGTGGTGGAGTATCGCATATGATGCATCTGTGAGTACTCGTGTGCAATGGTTAGTATGTTACACTACGTTTCCTTATGTTAACATGTGTGTGAATTTGCAATATGGACAGTTAATCTGCAAATGCCTTCTGGTCATTGGGCACACACTTAAACTCAATGAACTTTGTACGATACTAATACTTTCCATGAAAATTAATGAACTTGGGTAATAGCATTTGAGTAACATATATATAGTGGTTACACTATTCGACAAAAGGAGGATCTTCATAACACGGTTTTGACAACCATATGGTCCATATCTACATACTTAACACAGTAACAACTATCACATTTTAAGAGGCTAAGGGCCAACAACCATATGGTCCATATCTACATACTTAACATATATAGTAACAGCTAGCACATTTTAAGAGGCTGAGGGCCAACAACCACAACTATCCACTGGAAGCAGCTTGATCATGGCGACTCGGCATCTCGTCAATGAAACGGAATAGCCCTCCCGTGCCTTGGTAGATCATGAGTAGAATAGTGTCTCCAATTTTCTAATATGGATGCATTGCCACGAGAAGCGAGAACTTGTTAATTTGAATGGTTCCATTTGTGCGGGAAATGCAGTACCTTGCAATCACTTTGGCGTTATTAGCAGGCACAAGTGTAATTCGACCACGCCGGGAAATCGATCCAGGAACTGCTATAGGGGGCAATTTCTGTTGACATGTAGAATAAAAACAATTGTAACATATCGTTAAAGATATATATATATATAGTTTATGAGCATCAATATTAAAATAAGACTTTTTACCAGTGTTTTGTGCACACAATTGGTCATGTTCAATGTGTGCACCATAGGTCTAAATAGTCCCAGCCAAAATACATCGTTCATACGCTGTGCTATCTCTGTCAGATTATCAACAAAGTTTATGACATGCTTCAAGTCCTTCCAGTGAAATTTGGTACGCTAAGTAACAAATAGATCGTTCACTATGCATCCAACATATCCTGCTTAAAAGATGGAAAGGTATTACTTATTTAGAACATGGTAGAAGAATATATAGTGCGCATAAATTGGTAAATAGAATTTGTTACTGCGTAGAAACGGAGTCAGAATATGATATCACAGTTGGTTGCTTAAATAGTGATCAATTGGTTGGTTAAATAGTAATATGACAGCAAGGAGAAAGTTGAAAGGACACTAACCTCCATCAGACTTTGATCGGCTGATGACGTTGGGGAAGTAAACATCCATGTTAATTACACCAGGCTATGGTGCACGCACTAGAATTTTATTGCCAGCTTTCAGTTCATAACACTTAGGCATTTTTCTCCAAAGGTCTACATTGAAATAGGAGTGACCATCTTTATCATGTTTTACGCTAACCTTCATTGTAAATCCTTGTTGCGTTGTCAATATGACATCCTCGGAGTCATCAGCAAAGTAAAGCCAAATATTTCCTTCTACTCCTGTTCTTGCAAAGCAAGGGATGTACTTCTTGAAAAGAAAATTAAGATCGTAAATTATATATATTGAAATAACAGAGCAAGATGCAAATATGGGACTAACTGATAGAACAGATCCACATGTATATATAGAGATGAAAGCAAAGTTGATGTAGGGTAGAACCCTATGTGGCCGATCTTTCACGAAAGGAGCGGATCCCGCGAAGAACACAAAGAACACGAGGGGGAAAACAAGGGGAATCACGAGGGGAAACACGAGAGAAACACTAAAACCAACAAGATATGGTCACACATATGCTAGATCCTCAAAACACAAAGAGATACATGATCCAAATCCAACAAGGGATGATACAAAGGGTAGCCGGTTCTTCTCTGTCAGGAGGTCATGAATCCACAAGGGGATCTTCCCGTAAAGGGGTCTTGAATCCAAGGTGGATCTTCTCCAAAGAGGGGTCGCGGTCTCTCTCTCAAGGAGTAGATCCGATATGGATGAGCGAAGCTCTATCTTACAAATGAGCTTACATAACACTAACCCTAACTAGGAGGAGGTGGAGGAGTATATATAGTCTAGGTCCACGAAGGGGTAAGTGGGAGAGGGATACATGGGCCTCGGGCCCGATCTCTGTACGCAGGCAGGTACCGGACGTCCGCTGGGGACCGGTCGTCGGGTGGCTCGTGGGCTTCCGGACATCGGTAGTCGCCGGACTTCCGCTCACTTTGGCTCGTTTGAGGAGGCACCGGACGTCCGATAGCTGCCGGTCGTCCGGTGTCGTCGGTCTTCCGCAGATTTGGCTCGGGTGTAGATGAGCCGGTCATCCGGTGGGGGCCAGACGTCCACTCGCTAGGAGGGGCCGGTCGTCCGGTGTCGTCCGGACGTCCTCTCCCTGGAGCTTCTTCGGCAGCTCTTCTTCTTGCGTCTTCATTTCCACGCTTCCCTCGCGGATGGTGTAGTTGTACAGTTGCGCCCGCACTCCTCCTCGTCATACGTAGTGTTCCAACAATACCTATGCATGCACACGAGTGGAGTGTCAAGTAGTATACCATCCTCGAAGGGGTCAAGTGAACACGCATAAAGGAGATGATTCACCTTTGTGTATTTGAAGTGGATGTCAAACGTGTCACTTGCCAAACGGACTCTTGACATGGTGATGTCCGTAGGATGCTCTACATCATCTCCCCTCCCTTGGGAAAGATTCGACCTCGGATCGAAAACCAAATCACCATGGGAGATGGCTTCACTGTGTAGAAGTGGACGTTCACCAAGTTCTTGTCATCTTGAAGCTCGAAACGGGCACTCTCCAATGTCGCACCGTCTTGTGATTCCTTCAAAAGGAGTAAGGACAACAAACACTTGGAAAAACAAATGTGGTTAGCGTTAGTGCAAAACCAAGCATTCAAGAGGTTATTCACCAAACAAGTGTCGTCATCATGCAAAGCATATGGTATGACAAAGTATTGTGACATGGCATGTAAGCATATCAATCAAGCACAAGGAAAGAAATCATGGAGACAAGCATGTGAATGTGAGGTAGTGATGCAAATATGTGTGACAAGAGAAGAAGAATCTACCTCAAGGTTATAGCAAGCATGGGCAAAGTGCCCAATGAAAGGTCGATGGTAGGCATAAGAAGCATTCACAACACCAAATAAAATGAAGTGTCCAAACACATGTGCCAAGTGCAAGACAGTCCAAGCATAACATGCATAGGGTGTAATGAAGATAGTATGGCACTCAACACAATAGAAAGGGCAAGTGTTCATCATGTGTGAGGCAATCAAGGCAAGCATGTAGCAATCAATGGGACATGGCATATGTGAAGGAATGACATTGTTGCAACCAAACCTGTGATAGGACCATGTAATCCAAGAATTGGATGCAACACACAAGGCATATATATCATGATGCATGGAATTGTGAAAGTGACAAGTCGAATCAAGATCTCTAACATGTGTGCAATCAAGTGATCCAAGATGAACAATAAGTCTCATGGTGCAAGCAACACAAGTAGTATGATCCTCAATATCCATGCTCAAGAAAGATGTCACCTTGAAGGCGTGTCCTTGTGCATTCTTCACAATGCCGAAGCACAAGCAAGTGCGATGTAGAATTGTCGTGGGAGAAGGTGGTTCGCTCTCAAGAGCTCGAACGGTTAACTCACATGAAGTGGAAGTCGAGACGAAGTCCAAGTATCCTACACATGCACACAACAAAACAAAGAACGTATGGACATGGTAGATAAACACATCATCCATCATGATGGTTCTCCTCTCTTGCACATAACCATTAGTAGCACAAGTGCATGAATAATATGATGCAATAATGGCTATATTCATGGCACTAGTTATATGGTGCAAAGAGGCAAGACAAGCTTGCTTCACAAGAAAAATGTCAAAATCTCCAAATATATGTGAGAATGCTATGGGGGCAATCTCATTAGAAAGACTAAAAGCATTGTTGAGCTTAATACATGGAAAATCATCTAGCATGAGAGAGGCAACATATGGATATATATGACGACACGCAATAACAATCATGTGCAAAGCATGTAGATGGTTGTCATCAACCACATGAAATGAGCAAGTATGAATCATCGGTGATGCAACAAGGCAAGCAATCTTAGGAATCAAGTCGTGCAAGCTAGTAGTGTGAAGATGCAACATACTAGAGTAAATCATGGCAATCATGTCATGAGAGAAAATAATAGGCATAGGCAATGCACATGACATATCGCAAGCACGAACACAAAGCAAGATCATAGTATCATCACAGGCATGGGGTACAAAGCAAACATGGCAATAGTAAGCAATATCTCCACCAAGCTTGCAAATACACATACAAGTAGTAGAATCAATCATCATGCGTAATGCAAAGCATGGGTCACAAATGCATGGCAAATGTATAGTAATGCGCATATCATGCAAAGTGAACATGGCAAGATGGGAAAATGATATATAATGGACAATAACCCATAGCCAAGTGAGGGCCATGTAGAAGAAATGTGTGAAGTCTTTGCGCGAAGAGAGCGGTGGGAAAGACAATCCATGGGATCCCAAGTCATCATTGCTCTCTAGATCTCGTTTTGTCAACTCGTGGGATTGCGAGGTTGACAAGTATTCATGGGTACCTACACAAAAGAGACATAAACAAAAGAAATTGTGTGTGTGGTGAATGTACACATCATCCATCATGATGTGTATGTGCACATGAGAGTTAGCACAAGATAAGCATCACTCAAAGAAATTTGATGCATGGTATAATAACATGTCATCCATCATGACAGAATAGTTATTGTGTATAACACGATGGGGATGCAAATTGAGCATACAAGTATAAGGCACAACAATAGAATTTTATTCATGGGGAGCATATTGTGCACACAAGTATTGGGATCATGCAATGGATGGGAGTGATCAAAATCTCCTAAAATGTATGAGGAAACTATGGGGTCTCCTCATGAGCAATATTGGAAACATGATACGGAGAAAGTGGACAATATCCAAAACAATGCATATCCGAAGCTAGGTGTTCATGGCATGACATATGAGATAAATGATGCAAAGGAAGCATATCAATATCATCACAAGAAAAAAAATTCCAATAACCATGGCCTTGTCTTCTATGCCATATGTGCAAATTGGGTTTATTTCAATAGCATATGCATAGTCACTATGAAGAGATTGCAAATATGACATATGATTGATCTGATGCATAGCATATGACAAGTCAAGCGGGTTGTCAAACATGATGTAACCTAAAGCATTGTCACAAGAAATCCTATGTAACATGGCATCACAACTAAGAGACTCCACATGGCAATCATCATACTCATCATAAATGGGTAAATCATCGCACGGGGAAATCGCACTAGCACGAAGCATGGTAATAGGTTGATCGACATCATGCAAGCAATCAATGTCAAGAATGTCCACTAGTGGGACTAGAGCATCACCTTCACCTATGTTACCTTGTCATTCCACTCATGTGGTGTAGGTGAGGTGGGAAAGACCAAATGGTGGTCATCTTGATCTTGATGGAACCATGTGGGGGTGCATCATATTCCACCATGGCCATCGTCTTGTCTAAAGGGAGGACGTAGTCGTCGCGAATCGGCGCGTCATCATATATGGGACCTAGCACCAAATGGGAAGACACAATAGAGGTAGAGGTCAAGTTGTTAGAAATGCAAATGGCCTCACATGCCCTATCAACTATCACACTCTCTCTATGCGGTGGTTCACTTACTCCCTCAAGGTAGGTGCACTCAATCTCACGTATGGTGGAGTCACTAATCTCACTCAAGTGGTGGGGGTTGTGGCTCTCCTCACATGGGAATTGTGGTAACACATCATATATGGGGATAGTGGTGAAGTCACTCTCACTCTCAATATGGTGGAAGAAGTCACCCAAGTCATCATACGTCGTCGTGGTCGAAGGGAAAATCCCATGCTCAACCATCTCATCACCGTCGCCATGGATGAAGGCCGAAGATGGCACATCATCACTCTCGCCTCCTAAGATGGAAGAATCACCCTTGCTCGCCACCTTGTCGCTCGCCTCCAAAAATTGGTCCTTGAGGGTCTCCGTAGTGGTACTCATCGCCGCACCATCTTGAAAAAGAGTCGAAGTAGACTCGGCACCATCAATACCAAAAAGGCGGATGGCGGTGAAGTCAAACTTGGGAGCATCGTCTTGGAGATCGTCGGGCTTAGACATCATGGTGGTACTAGCCTCATGCTCGTCGTCTTGGAGCTTGGTCTTAGAGAAGTGTGCTTGGGGTTGAGAATCCTTGGCCTTCATGAGTTCTTGTTCCGCCTTGAGAGCACCAATGTAGTTGTCGTCGAGGGACTTGTATTCTCGAGGAAGATCGTCTTGGAGATGTCGTTGTGCAATCCCATCATGAAGTGGAACTTCATTGAAATGGGGTCGTCCATGCCGGTTCGTCACAAGGCTTTCTTCATCTCCTTGAAGTACTCGTTGATGGACTTGGATCCTTGGGTGGTGTTCTCCAATTGGCGTAGAATTTGTTCCATGTAGGTTGGAGGAACGAACTCGCGCCGCAAAGCTCTCTTCGTCTTGGGCCAACTCATGTCGTAGGTCTCGAAAGGTGCGTGAAGCCACCATGTGGACGCGTAGTCGTGGAAGTTCCTTGTGGCGCACTTCACCTGATCTTCGGGAGGAACTTGATGTAGCTTGAGGTAGTCGTCCATCAAATGCTCCAACTCAAGATACTCCTCGGGTTCTAGAGTCCCATAGAAAGGAATCTCATGGTCGGTGTCGAGTTCGTAGTAGCTCGTGGAAGTCGCAGACTTGAGCTTGAGGAGCTTCTCTTGAGCATAGTCTTGAGGTGCTTGTTGGCGAAGATGTCGTATATCCGAAGGAAAAGATGCCTTGAAGTCGCTTGGCAAAGATGCCAAGGGAGATGGTGAAGTCGTTGATCGGTTGTTGGTGTTGAGCTCTTAACCTTCATGTCCTTGTTGGTGATGGTCTCGATGCTTATGCTATTTAGCCACAGATGGTAGCTTGGAGGCATGTGCTCTTGAGCGTCTTCTCGAAGATGAGGAAGATCGCTTGTAGGACTTGATGAGGGCTTTGATCTCCTCCATTTCATCTTGCATCTTGGCGTCGTTGGAGTTGTTCGTGGCATCGAACTCGTCGTTGTTGTTGTAGACCGAAGATGCAATGCCTTGTCTATCCATCACAAGACTCGAGCAAATATGAGTGGGGGAAAGAGAAGAACTATATCAAATGTACCTTGACAGATGTTGAAGATGGATCAATGATCACTAAATGATGTAACAAGGAAATAGCACAATTGGTACCAATCTTGTCGATTTCTCACACCTACAAATAAGGCTTATGGTGGAGCTCAGTGAGGATAGCGACACAAAATTTTTAATGAAAAATGTTAGCAATAGTCAATAAAGTTGAAAGAGATTCACAAATTCGCAAGTGAAACAAGTAGACCAATAGCAATATGTGGTACACGGAAACACACACATGGATAGATAAATGGGGTCGTGCAACCAAGAAATGATCTCAAAATGTGGATTCCACAGAAAACGCTCATCTTGCACAACTCAAGAGAGACGCTAGCACGATTGCTCAATAGGCGGATACGACACTTGTGCACAACCTATAAGATGCAAAATGTATGAGCTTTCTATCCCAAGTATGCTATATATGTATAGTGTTCCGGTCGTATGATCCAAGATGATCGGATATAACAATCTTATATGCAGTGTGGTATGATGCTATGGCACTTTCTTACAAGCTTCTTTGCTCTTTCTCTTCTTCTTAAAAGCTTTATTTTTTGTATACGGCCAAAATGCGAAATGCACAAACCAAGATAGCAATTGGTAATATATGGGAACAATCTTGTGACACAAGGGATGATATGATACCAATATGATATGGTATGTATGCAATGTATGGTATAGATCACTAATGTGCACAAGTAACGTTGCCGGCAGTACTCAAATGGCTAGTCTCGATAGGCAAGTGACGCAAAATGGGCTAGGGGTTATTAATACAATGGCAAGGGAATATACAATGGAGGGATACCACGATACCAACATGATATGGAGGTTACCGTCCTTGGCGATGTTCTTGATGTAGATACCTAGATGATGAGACTCGTCCCTAAGTAGCCGAAACACCTTAGGAAACGGGAAAACCGCGAACTCAAAATCTCAAATGTCAAATGCTGGTAGCAGGATGCAGTGGTGGTTACGGAAGCTCAATGGGATTGCAGAAATGCAATGATGGGTTTTGAGATGCAATGCGGAAATGGAGTGTAAGGCGGTGTGATGTAGGGTAGGAATCCTAGATGGCCAATCTTTCATGAAAGGAGCGGATCCTGCGATGAACATGAAGAACATGAGGGGAAACACGAGGGGAAATCACAAAGGAGCACAAAGAGAAACACTCAGACCAACAAGATCAAGTCACACATGTGCTAGATCCTCGAAACACGAGAGGAGATACAAGATCCAAAGTCAACAAGAGATGATACAAATGGTAACCGGTCTTCTCTGTGAGGAGGTCTTGAATCCAAGTGGATCTTCTCCGAAGAGGGGCCTCGGTCTCTCTCGTGGAGTAGATCTGATATGGATGAGTGATGCTCTATCTCTAATATGAGCTTACACAATGCTAACCCTAAATAGAAGGAGGTGGGGGAGTATATATAGTCTAAGCCACGAAGGGGTAAGTGGGAAAGAGGGATACATGGGCCCTTGGCCCGTTCACTGTGCGCAGACAGGCGCCGGATACCCGGGCTAGGGGCCGGATGTCCGCGGCTTCGCGACGGGCCGGATGTCCGGGCTGGCGGGGTCAGTTCCAGACGCATTCGGTGATGGAGGGGCCGGATTTCCAGGCTGGAGGGGCCGGATGTCCGGGGCTTCGGGAGGAGACGGATGTCCGGGGTGATGGCCGGATGTCCGGGCTACGCTGGGCCTTTTGCGGTGCTCTCTGGATGGCCGATGCCGGATTTCCGGGGGTCGGACCAGATGTCCGGGCTGGGGCCCAATGTCCGTCCACTGTAGCAACTGGCCCTTCTTCCTTCACTTCCGTGCACGCTTGGCCTTGGTCCTTGGGCTCTCCATGGTCTCCTCGGGTGCACCTGAGTATGCACATGGTCCGCACTTGAAGTAGCATCCATGTCTTACATGTGGAAAGGGAAGATTCGGAAAGGAGAGATTTCACCTTAGGTCCAAAGGAGTATGCTTGAGTGTACATGGGGATGATCATAGGATGCTCCGCATCATATCCCCTCCCTTGGGAAAGATCCGACCTCGGATCGTGATCCTCATCACCATGAAAACGGTTGTTGTGGAAGGACTTGTAGTTGGACGGAGTTGAAGACATTGCGCAATCCAAGGACTCCAAGGTGTCGCCGGAGTGGTATACATGCAAAAGGAGCAAACACAAATGACACTCGGAAATACAGTGGTTGGTGCACACAAAGTGTCCATAAATGAGGTATGAGTCCGTGCGGCAAGAATGTTCGTGACAAAACACATGAAGCTTAGCAAGATGATATGGAATGATATGTAAAGCATTCATGGGAGCAAAAGCATTCATTGTGCACGCCAATGTATTGTGAATGTGATCAATGCAACCACGGTGTAAAATGATGTCATGGAGAGACGGTTTATCAATAGCATGAATATGGCAATGGATGCTCAATATGAGTATGTGATCATGCAATTGATGATGGGCAATATATATGCCATCAAGAAAGATCACAACAAATTTGCTAAGAAAGTGCACAAGCTCATATATCATGGATGACATGGAAATAGATGCAACAAGGCAATCATAATGTGAGTCAATCCATGCATAAGGTGCAAATTTGTCATGTGTATGATATGTCCATCGAGCATGACATGCGTGAACACAATCAACAAATATGGAAGTGTTGGTGTACCAATGCTCGATGTCGTGGCATGAGTGGAGGTTTGAAGGTGCATCCAATAAGTCCGAGCGCTCCCCAATGTGAAGGTCCATAGAGCCAATCTTCAATGTCGCTCCTTCGTTCGCGAGATGTACCATGTAGACAACAAGAAGGAAATAATAATGAAATAGTGAACCATCCAATATGCATATTTGAGGATGGCTCAAAGGGAAGGAGTTCACCTTTAGGAGATTCTTGCAAATGTTGGTGTTGCACATCGTGTATGCCTTCACATGACCAAATTGTCTCATGACGGTATCACCTTGTGAATCCTTCAAAATGAAAGAACAAGACAAACACTCGGAAAAACAAATGTGGTTAGCGGAAGTGCAAAACCTATCATTCATGTGGTAAGATACCCAACAAGTGTATGCATCATGCTCATCATAAGAAAGGACAAGGGAGAATTTCATAGTATGAAGGCATATGATGCGAGAACAACCAAATGCAATAGGTTCAACCAAACAAGCATGCATCACGAGTAATATGTACAAGTCTCCACGATCAATAAGCATAGCAAGTTGGCACTTAATACAAGGGTATGTGAGAGATGAAACTAATGGAGACAAGAGACAATGATCAAGACAAATCAAGTGAGAGGCATGAACATATATGTCATCAACCCAGGAAAGCAAGTAATAATGGAACATGGGTGATGCGACAAAGCAATCAATCATATGAATCAAGGCAAGAAAGCTAGTAGTACGAAGATGTAACGTACTAGAAGGAATCATGTCAAGTATGTCATGTGCGCAAATGGTAGTCACGGATACTGCACATGACATATCAAAGGCATGAGAGCAACATATGAGAAATGTATTGGCAAGAAGTACTATGTAAATAGCAATGGAACATCATGACTGTCCCAACACAAGAATCAACAATAGCATGAGGCACATGATAAACATGGCAATAGCAACAAGGATCTCCACCAAGCATGCAAATACACATAGGAGTAGCATAATGGTGAATCATGGGTAGATGCATGCAAGGGTCACAATTTCATGGCAAAGGCATAGAAGGAAGCATAGCATGCAAAGTGAACACGGTAAAATGGGCATGAATCGACAAGCAGTATATAGCCCATAGCCGTGTGAGAGCCAAGTGAGAGAGATGCGCGTAGTCGTTGCGCGAAGAGAGCGGTGGGAAGGATAGTTCACGGGATTCCAAGTCATCTTTGCTCTCAAGAGCTCCTTTCGTCAACTCTTGGGATTGAGAGGTTGACGAGTATACGTGAGTACCTACACAAAACAAAGACAAAGGGAAAATTGTGTGTGCATGGTAGATGTACACATCATCCATCATGGTGCGCACGTGCATGTGTTGTCTAGCACAAAATATCCAATGCGCAAATAAATGTGATGCATGATAGAGAAACATGTCATCCATCAAGATAGGTTTGTTGTTATGTATAGCATAATGGAGACCCAAATTGTGTAATGCATCATGGGAAATATGTAGAGAATTGTTATTCATGGAATGTATATGGTGCAAGCAATTATGGGAATCATGCAAAGTATGGAATGCATCAAAATCTCCTAATATGTATGAGGAAACTATGGGGGTATCCTCATGAGCATTAATGGAAACATCACATGGAGAATATTGACAACATCCAAAATAAAGCATATTTGGAGCAATGTGATCATGGCATGGTATAGGAGATGAATTGCGCAAATCATGTAAAGGAAGCATAGCAATATCATCGCATGAAAAACAAAAGCCAATGACCATTATCTCGTCATCTATGCCATAAGTGCAAATGGGATTTATTTTAATGGGGCATGCATAGCTACTATGTTGAGATTGGAATGATGCAATATGGGAGATCTCAGTCATAGCATATGACAAGTTCAAAGGATTATAATGTGACCAATAGAATTTTCACATGATATGCTATGGAGCATAGCATCAGAACTAGGCAAATCAACATGCTCATCATCATATTCATCATAAATAGGTAAGTCATGACATGAAGAAGTTGCACTAGCATGAAGCATGGGAATAGGTGGATCAACATCATGCAAGCAATCATTGGTGAGATAGTCCACTAATGGGATAAGATAAGCACCATCACCTATGTTACCTTTGGAGCATCGCTCATGTGTTGTAGGTGAGGTGTTGAAGACCAAGTCGTTGTCATCTTCATCTTGATAGAACCATGTGGTGGTGCATCATCGTCCACCATGGCCATCGTCGTCGTTGTAGGTATGGACACGTCGAGGGTAGGCATAGAAGAAAACATACTCAGAGTAGAGGTTAAGTCGTTAGAAATCATAGTGGCCTCACATGCTGTGTCAACTACATCACTCACTAAGTGTTGTGGCTCAGTCCCTCTCAGATGCTCTCACTCGTATGGTAGGTGGAGTCACTCAAATGGCTCTCAACCTCACATAGGATGTGTGGCATGCTCTGAAATGTGGGGCTAGTGTTGATCACACTCATCCTCTCATAGGAAATGCTCTCAATGTCACGTATGGTGGAGTCACTCATGTGGTGGTGGCTCTCCTCACATGGCAATTCGGGCATCTCTTCATATGTGGGTGTTGGAGAGATGTAGGTGCAAATGTCTCCATGCTCAATCATGTCGTAGTCGTAGCCATGGATGAAGGCCAAAGATGGCACATAATCACTCACCTCTAAGACCAAAGATAAGGTCTCATTTGCGGTCTCGTAGCTTGACTCGGAGAATGAGTCCTTTTGGGGCGCCGTCTTCATGTAGTTGAAGAGGTTCATGCTCATTGCCATGGTCGAAGGGGGTGGCCCTTGCTCGACTTTCTTGTCACCGTCTTGTTGTTGGAGGCCCATATGATGTGGCACCTCGTGGCTCGTCTCCATGACCGAAGGGAAATTCCAATGCTCGGCCATCTTCTTTGAGGGGCTTCTGAAAATGGAACTGTCACCCTCGCTCGTTGGTGGTCGCCTCATTGGTGAAGATGTCGATGTAGGAGAACTCATGGGAAGTAGGCAAAGATGTCGTATGCTGAAGGCGAAGATTCCTTGAGAACACTTGGCGAAGATGCCGAAGTGCTTGTTGTAGCCATAGCGCCGTCTTGGTGGTTCTCGTGGAGCTTGGGCTTGGCGTGAAGTAGGGATTGTCAGGACTTGTGCATTTGCGCTTCTAGAGCATCTTCACGATGATGGTGTCATTGTCGTGCTTGAGCTCATAGTAGATGTTGTTCATCGTCGTCGTGCACATGTTGCTTGGACGTGACTTGCCCTTCATGACGATGTGTATCACGAACGTGATGGTGGTCGCCATGGAGATGTGGACATGGATGACTTGCGCTTGCATCATTTTTGCACTCCGAAGACCTGTGACTTCAACGTCACCGCCTTGAGGATGATGAAGGGGAAGAACGGTTGATCAACAAGGTCCAAATCTCCTCCATCCTTGCTTCTTGCTCCTCCTTTTGTGCGGAAAGCTTGTTGTCGATGTAGTCCCTTTTCCTTGCTTCGGAGTGACAAATGTCGATGGAGAGGTTCTCGATGCGCTCTCGCAATCTTGATTGTGCGCCTTGCATTTGTCGTTGTAGATTGAAGATTGACGCTTTGGTGATGTAGTTGTTCATGCCGTTGTTGTTGTGGAAGACCGGAGATGAAACGCCATGCCTATCCATCACAATACTAGAGCAAATATGAGTGGAGAAAGTTGAAGAACTATACCAAATGTACCTTGACCGATGTTGAAGATGGATCAATGATCACTCAATGATGTAACAAGGAAATAGCACAATTGGTACCAATTCTTGTCGGTTTCTCACACCTACACAAATAAGCCTCATGGTGGAGCTTGGTGAGGACAGTGGCACAAAAATTTGATGCAAAATGTTAGCAAGAGTCAATAATGTTGAAAAACATTCACAAATTCGCAAGTGAAACAAGTAGACCAATAGCAATATGTGGCACACGGAAATACACACACGGATAGATAAATGGGGTCATGCAACCAAGGAATGAGCTCAAAATGTGGAATCCACGGAAAATGCTCTTGTTGCACAAGTCTAGAGAGACCCTAGCATAATTGCTCAATAGGCGGATATGACACTTGTGCACAACCTATAGGAGACAAAAATGCAACGACTTCTGTCCCAAGTATGCTATTTATATGATGTTCTGGTGGTATGATCCAAGATGATCGGATATGACAATCTTATATGCAATGTGGTATGATGCTATGGCACTTGCTTACAAGCTTCTTTGTTCTTTCTCTTTTGCTTAAAAGCTTATTCTATTTTTTTGTATATGGCCACAATGCGAAATGCATAAACCAAGATAGCAATTGAGTATATACGGGAAAAATCTTGTGACACAAGGGATGCAATGATACCAATATGATATGGTATGTATGCAATGTATGGTGTAGATCACTAATGTGCACAAGTAACGTTCCCGGCAATACTCAAATGGCTAGTCTCGATAGGCAAGTGACGCAAAATGGGCTAGGGGTTATCAATGCAATGGCAAGGGGATATACAATGGAGGGATACCACGATACCAAGATGATATGGAGGTTACCGCCCGTGGCGATGATGGGTGACGGTCATCTTGATGGAGATACCAAGATGATGGAGACTCGTCCCTAAGTAGCCGAAACACCTTAGGAAACGGAAAAACCGCGAACTCAAAATCTCAAATGTCAAATGGTAGTAGCGGGATGCGGAAATGCAATGATGGGATTTGAGACGCAATGTGGAAGTGGAGGGTAAGGTGGTGTACTACACACGGTGTCAGAGTTGGAAGCACGGTCCCTAAGTAGCCGAAACACCTTAGGAGACACAACTCACAACACTAAAAAAATTGGGTTAAGTTGGGGTGGCGGAAGTATATGGTGGGCAAGTCTATGCGGAAGTTATGGTGGTGGTGGTGGTGGTTGATGAAGAAGGAATCATCCCTAAGTATCCTAAACACCTTAGGAGACTCAAATCACAACTCAAACAACCTCAAATGCTATAAGGAACAAAATTGGTTAGGTTGCAGAAGTCGGTGGTGGTTATGCGGAGGTTGTGGTGGAAGCCCTAGGCAAAGATTCCAAAGTTCCAAAAATTTGATGGATTCAAATGGTGATGGTAGTATTTTTGTGGGAAGGGGGATGTCTAGAGCTTTTCGACGAGCTAAAGAACGTGAAAATCGGACTCCGGATGAATTAGTTATGGACAAAACGGTGAAACGTCAAAGGCTGAAGTTACAGGGGCCGGAAATCCGGGACCTCATGTCCAGAACCGCACGCAAATTGCGCTCCAAGAGCCAGATGTCTGGCCTGGGGCCCGAATGTCCGGCCCAACGATTCCAGATCGGGATTTGGACTTCAAAACTCGATTTGGGTGCGGAAATAGATGATTTTAGGGGAAAAATTGCGGAGATTTCGTGGATGGAAAGTGGGGAAATTTGGGGATATGCTGGATCCACTTAAAACCAAGCAAATTCATCGATCAAATCCAATAAAACTTCATCTCACAAATAAATCACAAAAAAAAATTGGGGCTATTTTTGGTGGGGATTTTTGAAATTAGGGAAGAACACAACAAAATCAAGCTAGAAAACGAAGAGGGGAGGCTCTGAAATCGTGATCAACGTGGCTCTAGATACCAAGATGATGTAGGGTAGGAACCCTAGATGGCCGATCTTTCACGAAAGGAGCGGATCCCGCAATGAACACGAGGGGAAACACGAGGGGAAATCACAAAGGGGCACAAAGATAAACGCTCAAACCAACAAGATTAAGTCACACATGTGCTAGATCCTCGAAACACGAGAGGAGATGTAACAGCCTAGATTTTGGCCCTTTCTTTTTTTCTTTTGATTTATTTGGTTTTTGCTCTATTTTTCTTTTTTGGAGTGGTTCTGTGGCCTTGCCACCTGGGAAATCATCTTCATTTCCTCTCCCAAGTGGCTCAACATCCTAAAAACTTTGCTAAGATCATGTCAGTCCACTGCTTGACCAAACCCTAATTTCTTTTCTAGGGAAAATTCCTTTTTCTATTAAAGGAATAACCATATCTTCCCTAGGTTGTGAAGCAACCCATATTTCTGCCCATCGAAAAATCCCCAAAATAATTTTTACAATTTTTTTGGGCCATATCTCCCTCAAATATGGCAAAATATTTCATTGGCCATATTTCTCATCATGCTCAATAAATTCATTTCCTATTCTGTCCTAAATGGCACATTGTGAAGCAAGTGCTATTTATCTTTGCCCATT
The DNA here is from genome assembly GCF_018294505.1 of Triticum aestivum. Lineage (NCBI taxonomy): Eukaryota > Viridiplantae > Streptophyta > Magnoliopsida > Poales > Poaceae > Triticum > Triticum aestivum. The sequence goes on along the minus strand of NC_057806.1, from coordinate 234,225,151 downwards.
TGCCCCCAAACGTTTTGGGCAGGATATATCATCCAAATAATTGACCTGTGCCAAAATTCAACTTCATTTGCCTAGCCAAACTTCCTCAGTGATTTTTCAAAGTTCTTGTCTAAGGGAAGCCTTTGTGAAGGAAGTGCTAGCTAGGGTTATCCAAATGAGTTGAAATTTTGCACACTCCTTGGTGTGCTCATATTATCCAACTCCTCCAAAATTCAGCCCCATCCATCCTTCTATGTGAGCACAAAACCAAATCTTTAATTCTGGCAATATTTTCAGGTTGTGAAGCAAGTATAATTTATATTGCTTCAAAAATGCCGATAAATTACCAGACTGTTCTCCTAACCAAATAACTTCTCTCCACCAAATTTGGCACCAGTTCACCTAGCCAATACTTCTATAGAATTTTTGCAAGTTTCTAGACAGAGGGAATAGCTGTGAAGGAAGTACCATTTTGGGAAAACCAATTGGTATGAAATTTTTACAGCACCTTTATCTGGCCAAATCACCAAGCCCTGCCAAATTTTATCTTGATTCTGGACCAATTTTGGGGGTTACATAGCAACTATATTAGTCTGTGCTCCATTATGCCCCAAAACCTCCAGGATTATATTCCTTCCTAATCTGATCACCCCAGACAAACTCTTTGGCGCCAGTAAAATCCCTGTTGTTCACCAGTGCACGGCCAAGTTTACTGCAGTAAACTTCAGGCGGTGATTACCATTTAACCAGAGCCGTTTTCACTGAGTTACCACCACAGTTGCAACCTCCCCTGGATGAACTATCAGCTAGACAATGTTTTGGGTGTTGTAGAGCATTGAATGCCCCGGTTCACATGTTGACTACGATGATGGCAAGCCTGTGCGCACGCTCTGTGCGCAGTGGCCGCGTCTAGGGCACCGTTTCTGCTTCGTCGGCTCCCTTCTCGTCGTCTTAGGGCGCGTGAGCGTGTCCCTTGGCTTCACCTCATCGTCGACGTTGCCCTGGACCCTCTCCCCCTCCGGCAGCTTCCTCACAGACACAAACCGCCGTGTGCCGACAGACGTACAGTGGCGTTTTGGCTCGGTTCATCGTCGTTGTCTTCCTCCCTGTGCTTCGTTGGCCTCCTCTACCTCATGAGAACCTCCATTGCTCCTCCCCCGTCGTCTACCAGCGAGCTTATGCGCGTGCACACGCGTCCGCGGCGCCGGGCACGCGTCCGTGGCGATGACAGCTCGGCCTCCCCGCCCCGCGGCTATATAAGCCCACCCCGAGGCCTCTCGACCTCACCATGATCTTTGCCTCACTCCACTATCCCTCCCCAAACTTTTTCCTGAGCACCGGAGCCCCGCTGCTCGTCCTCCATCCACCATGGCCGCTGTGAAGCTCGGCTTAAATCCGAGCCATCCGGTCCCCTCGTCCACCCACTGACCTCACCAGAGTCTTCCCCGTGCTCTGACGAACCTCTTCACCACCCTACCCTCTTGCCGGAGTCCCTCAGACCACGACCCCAAGATTCGGCCGCCGCCGTAGGCTCTCGGCCTCCGTGAGTCACCACCACCCCGTCCCTCCATGGCGCCCGCAGCATGCCCAGATGAGACGCGGTGCTACTCGCCGGTCTCGTTGGTGGTCTCGACGCAGCCGAGGACTGCCGAAGCCGCCGGGGTTGTCGCTGGCGTCGTCCCTCCCCTGTTCCCTCCTCTGCTTTTGTCAGGCCAGCGGGAGGAGGAGGAAGGAGAAGGCAAGGCAGGAGAGAGAAAGTGTGGTGGGCCCCACGCATCGGCGACCGAAGCCCCGGCCCCGCGCTTGCCAGCATGGATAAGTGGAGACGTACTTCTGTGAGTACGCTTTCTCTTATCGAAAGCGTATTTCGTTTCTTCGTCGGGCAGGAATGCATTTTCCTCTCTGGAAAGCGTATTTATGAGAAAGGCACGTTCTGTTTTTCCAACCGAGGGCCTATTTGTGATGATTTCTTTACAGATAGGTCCCTGGCAGAAATACATTCATATCTTTTTACCCATAGCTCCAAATCAGGTGATTCCAAAGCCCACTTCTTTGCTTCATCGAGGCCATTCCGATGGAATCATTTTCTCCATGTTTTGACATTATGAAAATGACCATTTTGCCCTTGCCGTTAATCAGCCCTATCCGATAATGAACGTTTTCCGACGATTCTTTTCGCGAGCTTCTCGCACTTTGTCCCGGTGATTTCTTCCACCCCAGGCAAGCCACACCCTCCATTTGCATGATTGCAATGAAGTGACATTTTTTATTCATTTGAACTTGTTTAAAATATTGCAGTAGCTAGGTATGATTTGTATGGCATTTCTCGGAGTATTGCTTTGATGTTAATGTTGCCATGATATTGCTTGGAGTTCTAGGACATATATTTTGATAATTATGTGGATAACATGTTGCCTTTGGTTTCTTAGTGGCTATTATGATTATGTTCATGATGGCATTATGGTTTGGAGTATTACTCTTGATATCATGTTGCCTTTGGATTCTTAGTGGCTAGTGGTATTTCCATCATGATGCTAGATGATATTATGTTTCGAAGTATGATATGGGAGATGATGCTTGCATGTGGATCATAGTTGGATAGTTAGTTCTTGATATTTGAGTAGTAGTCTTATCGTTCTTGGATTCATCCTGATAGTAGTACAATATCCTCGGAGTATCTTGGTATGATGTTATGATGCTTGGACTATTTGTTGGGTATGCTATGACTTGGATTATAGGTTGATAAATGATATCGGAGTATCAATCATTATAGTTATATTTTTGGGGATAAATTCTGTCATTAAGTTGGTCAGGTGCCATCGAACCTAGCTTTCTCTAGTGCAACCACATTTGCCTTTATGGGAAGGCCCTAATGCGATGCTATTGCCGTGCCTCTCAACGGTGCCTCCAACGAGGGAAGGTTATGGGGCGCGCTACCCTGATCAGGTAGGCGGACATAAGCCTTGTGTGCCCGTAGTTGGATTTTTCATTCGTGTGTCCCCGGGTGGGGCAGTTTATGTTTTGGCCACGATGGTGGTCGTTGTGTCTCTGGTAGACACAGGGGCCACCCAAGACTAGCCCAGTGGGAAGTGAGTCGGAGTGGCCGGGAGAGTGCCATGGCAGTAGATCGGTTTTGCCGGAACGCCGTTGGTCCACCAGAATGGGAGTGCGAAGCCATCTGTGTTGTGGGTAACGTGCGCTACCTCTGCAGAGTGTGTTTGTTTAAACTATTGATAGCCGCATCCTTGGTCATGGGCATGGGTTCGTACTAGGTCACATCGTTTGATCAACACTCACATGATGGAATGACTTATAGGTGATCTATATGTTGATATTTTGAGCAGTACAAATTTGCAGGATGTTGATGATGATGTTGGAGACCAAGTGTTGGTCATGGTAGTGATCGCCGGAAAGATCACCGTTTGGGACCAAGTGTTGCTCATGGTTGTGATCGCCGGAAAGATCACCATTTGGTTTTGATCATGAGGTTATCGAGATGGTATATTGCTTGGCCGGGTAGCCAAGGGAGATATGGTTATGGAGATCTGAGATAGTGATTTATCAGTATTGTATCAGTTTCATACCATGCTTAATAGTTGTTGATCATGGTAGTTGTTAATTAATTAACCTGTTAATGCTTGTTATTATCTTGCATTGATGTTTATGGTTGTTGTGAGCTTGCAAGTACATTCAATGTACTGACCTAGCATGTCATGCTAGCTTGCAGGTGATGCCATGATTGCTTGATTGCTTGTCGAGGTTGCCGTGCGTATGAGCTAGATCATGTCCCAGCCAAATTCCCTGTGGAGTGGAGTTCACCACCTTCGTCGTTGTTCCGCTGCTACATGTTGTTTCGCTGCTAGCATAGAGCAAGTGTAGTATCGCAGGCGTAGTGTCGCCGTGCTGATGTGCTTTTTTGTAACATCAGACCCTTGTATTATTATTCTTGTAATAAGAGCTGATTTGTTCAATGTCAAGCAGTGACATATTCCAGAGACTTTTCCTCGATCTCTGGACTAGAATACCAGGCGTTCTGGTTTCTCTGAGCCGGGGTGCCACAACGCTTGGTATCAGAGCAGGCCTGGCTGTAGGATGCCCTAGTCAGTGTGAGCGGTTGAAACCGGTAGAAATCGGTAGTTTAAAGTTTGGCTTGTTTATTGCATTTGGTTGCTGCATTTGTTTGTTGCACAACATGCATATAGCCTTATTATTTGCTGCTAACGATTTATCTGGAGAGTGTAGCTGGTATCAGCTCGGATCCACTATAGCTCAGCCTTTGCATTTCTCTAGTTTTCTTTTCTTGCTCGTTCTTCGGTGTTTGGCGTCATTTATGTCCCAGCAGAGTGATGCCATGTGATCCCGACACTGTTTGCAAAAATGGTGCTCAAGTATCGCACCGAATTCCTTCCTTCAGCCCCATTTTTGTTTCGGTGGTAGACATGCTTCTACCCCGGACCATCCTTTTTCTTGTCATGTTGGCAACCCTTAATGGTCTTAGTAATCAAGAAAGGGCAATGCCAACAGACTCAGTTTCCCTGCTATCCTTATTTCTTGGACGAGTACGGATATTTTCCGTCCGCTTGATAATAATGTGGCAACGACATTTGTGTCTTGCTACATGGTTACCAAGTACGTCCTTGCCTCAGATCTAGTCCAGGTTGCTACCTGGCTAAGGTAGCACTTGGTGTAGCACTGTTTACACCAATTCTTCCACACATTTATGCTTCCTCGTGCACATCGTCATAGCATGCTAGATCGTAGAACCGGAGATTCCGCGAGATTTGTGTGCTTAAGTAGGCATGCATTGTGTGACTAGCAGTAATATGTGACCTTGTTTGTGTGTGAATTGATTGTTGTGTGCTTTTGTTTAGTTGAGTTTTCTTTTTCTTCTTTCTTTTGGGCCCCGGTGTTACATTATTTCTCCCCTATAAAGAGTTCCTCATCAACCGACACCGAACCTGAAGAATCAGCAAGGAGTTCAAATATTTGGAAACTCAGCTAAATAGAATGGAATTCTTAGCCGACTGCAGTGAAATGGGGAATATTTGATTTTGAGGATGATAATCAATTTTGCATTAGTGTGCACTCCTCACAACAGTACTGATAACTAAAGCATGTATCAGTATAAAATCCTCACAGTAGTAATGATCAGCAACAAGACAAGTCAGGTACAAGATCAACGGTATACTTTCAGTCAAAGGTATGGAGCATATATGAAATTTTGTCTAAACAATGCATGATGTTTGAAATATGTGATCATCCGAAATAAAGTCAGCATGTGATATGCTCAAGGAAGATAGTCAAACAAATTTTCTCATGCAAATAATCAGCTATAGAATATTATGGGCGTGTGTGTAGATTTCAGTCTGCATATTAGTATGAAAATCTGGATGTAAGAAACTCAGTATTCTTTCACACGTTGTCGGAAAAAATTTATGATGCAGGGCTCCTTGATTTTCCTCAGCCTGGTATGTGCACAATTTCCGATCCAAGATACTTGGTCTTACACAGCAGGATACCTCAGTAAAAGCTTCTGACAGACAAAAAAATGAATCCTTTTCGACAATCAACCCGAGGAGAAGCTTGTCAAGTACGGAAACCCGGCTTCTCCTACACAATACTCAGTTCAAGCTTCATGTGTAAGCTATCGAGGCTTCTTCTGCACGCTACCCAGACAAAAGCTTCGAGCAGAAGCTAACGAGCCTTCCTCGGCATGCTACACGAATGGCTTTTCTCTGCAGTTCAAGGGTGAGATTTGCAATAATTTTGTCAGAGGTACAATGCAGTCAAAACATATGCCTACCGCAAGAATCAAGTGTTTGGTTGCATATGATTTTTATATATAGTGGGCATGCCCAGTCTCATCAGTCACTCATACGAGATGCGGGAAGGATCCAACAGATATACCTAAGGAAAGTAAGGATCCCACAACCTCACGAGTCAGGCAAAGGAAAATGAGCAGAGATACATTTCTTATAATACAAGGATCGACAAGATCTGGAGATGACATCACAGAATCAACAACCTTGACAATGGTCATGAAGGTCATTATTCCCGCAACTGACAAGGAGATGTCCTAAAACCTTGTCACCTTCTTGTATGATTAGCCTCAGAAATGAGCTCCGTACAGCTACAAACCCCAGGTATATGTCATGTGTGTGCAGACCCAGGTCAGAACACAGGAACAAGAAATAATGTCAAAAATATTGCAATCATGGTCATCCGAAGAATCAAGGACAGGTGTGGCCAAATTATTTCAGTAAGGAATCTTAACAAAGAAAATTGGGACCATTAAAGGGTCAGATTGATAGCAAAGGTATGATGATTTTTGCGCGACCATCAGGGTCCAGATACCCAAGTCAGTTGGAGGCCATAATTTGCATATGGATCTACAAAGGCATATCCTCAAAGGATTACTCTATTCTACAAGGATTTCATGTCCCGCTGACCCGCTGGGAATGGTTCGTGTGGAAAAATCCAAATAGGTATACCGACAAAATGAAAAAATCAAAAGCCGAACAATCAGCTTAGACCTGGTATACTCACAGATGAAATCAAGTACATGGTCAATCTGTCAGGAAAAGCATTTGTCCGTCAGCCCCCTGTCGGGCCAGTCTCAAGATGTAAATATTTGAGGTATGACACAGCTATAACTCCATACCCCGTTATATTGGTCCTGACAAAAGGCAGTCAGATGTTTCGTACATATCTCACGCTCGAGCCAAAGAAATAAATCAAAATCAGTACCACCTATGAGTAGTCAGATCCTGTCACAAGATTGCCATGATCAATTCACAACATTTATTGAAACCAGAAGGCCTGCATTTATTTGAAGCAACCCCCTGACAGAAGTAAAAAGGTTTTCATGACCAAAGGAAAATTTATGCTAATATCCATTGGATATCACTGCAGATATGAAAGAATCAACATTAGCAAAAGGATTTGGGTGTGCGCAAAAACCCGTCAAAATTTGGGGAAAGGTGAAGCAAAGCACCCTGAGCAAAGATAATCAGATCATCTGAAATTCTTGGGGGAACAATATACAAAGGAAATGGATACCCGAGTAGGAAACAGTGTCCTCAAGTCATACTAGTTCCCTGAGCAGCTAAATCTCGAGGACGAGATTTCTTTAAGGCGGTAAGAGTTGTAACAGCCTGGATTTTGGCCCTTTCTTTTTTCTTCTGATTTATTTGGTTTTTGCTCTGTTTTTCTTTTTTGGAGTGGTTCTGTGGCCTTGCCACCTGGGAAATCATCTTCATTTCCTCTCCCAAGTGGCTCAACATCCTAAAAACTTTTCCAAGATCATGTCACTCCATTGCTTGACCAAACCCTAATTTCTTTTCTAGGGAAAATTCCTTTTTCTATTAAAGGAATAACCCTATCTGCCCTAGGTTGTGAATCAACCGATATTTCTGCCCATCCAAAAATCCCCAAAATAATTTTTACAAATTGTTTGGGTCATATCTCCCTCAAATATGGCAGAATATTTCATTGGCCATATTTCTCATCATGCTTAATAAATTCATTTCCTATTCTGTCCTAAATGGAACATTGTGAAGCAAGTGCTATTTATCTTTGCCCATTTGCCCCAAACTTTTTGGGCAGGATAATCATCCAAATAATTGACCTGTGCCAAAATTCAACTTTATTTGCCTAGCCAAACTTCCTTCGTGATTTTTCAAAGTTCCAGTCTGCGGGAAGCCTTTGTGAAGGAAGTGCTAGCTAGGTTTATCCAAATGAGTTAAAATTTTGCACACTCCTTCATGTGCTCATATTATCCCACTCCTCCTAAATTTAGCCCCATCCAATCATCTATGTGAGCATAGGACCAAATCTTTGATTCTGGCAATATTTTCAGGTTGTGAAGCAAGTATAATTTATATTGCTTCAAAAATCCTGATAAATTACCAGACTGTTCTCCTACCCAAATAACTTCTCTCCACCAAATTTGGCACCAGTTCACCTAGCCAATACTTCTCTAGAATTTTTGCAAGTTTCTGGACACAGGGAATAGCTGTGAAGGAAGTACCATTTTGGTAAAACCAATTGGCATGAAATTTTTACAGCACCTTTATTTGGCCAATTCACCAAGCCCTACCAAATTTTATCTCAAGTGGTTACTCTATGTGAGTGAACCATCATGATCTTGATTCTGGACCAATTTTGGGGGTTACACAACAACTATATTAGTTTGTGCTCCATTATGCCCCAAAACGTCCAGGATTATAGTCCTTCCTAATCTGATCACCCCACACAAACTCTTTGGCGCCAGTAAAATCCCTGTTGTTCACTAGTGCACAGCCAAGTTTACTGCAGTAAACTTCAGGCGGTGATTACCATTTAACCAGAGCCTTTTTCACCGACATAGCACCGTAGTTGCAACCTCCCCTGGATGAACTATCACCTAGACAGCGTTTTGGGTGATGTAGAGCATTGAATGGCCCGGTTCACATGGTGACTACGATGATGGCAAGCCTATGCACACGCTCTGTGCGCAGTGGCCGCGTCTAGGGCGCCGTTTCTGCTTTGTCTGCTCCCTTCTCGTCGTATTAGGGCGCGTGAGCGTGTCCCTTGGCTTCACCTCATCATCGTCGTCCCCCTGGACCCCTCTCCCCCTCTGGCAGCTTCCTCACCGACGCAAACCGCCGTGCCCATGGACGTACAGTGGCGTTTTGGCTTGGTTCATTGCCGTCGTCTTCCTCCCTGTGCTCTGTTGGCCTCCTCTACCCCGTGAGAATCTCCACTGCTCCTCCCCCATCGTCTACCAGCGAGCTCATGCACGTGCACATACGTCCGCGGTGAAGACAGCTCGGCCTCCTCGCCCCGCGGCTATATAAGCCCACCCCGAGGCCTCTCGACCACACCATCGTCATTGCCTCACTCCACTATCCCTCCCCAACCATTTCCCCGAGAACCGGAGCCCCTCTCTCGTCCTCCGTCCACCATGGCCGCCATGAAGCTCAGCTTAAATCCGAGCCATCTGGTCCCCTCTTCCACCCACTGACCTCACCAGAGTCTTCCCCGTGCTCCGGCGAACCACTTCACCACCCTACCCTCTCGCCGGAGTGCCTCAGACCACGACCCCAAAATTCGGTCGCCGCAGTAGGCTCTCGGCCTCCGTGAGTCGCTGCCACCCCATACCTCCATGGCACCCGCAGCATGCCCAGATGGACGCGATGCTACTCGCTGGTCTCACCGGTGGTCTCGGCGCAGGCGGGGACTGCCAGAGCCGCCGGGGCAGTCGCCGGTGTCGTCGCTCCCCCGTTCCCTCCTCTGCTTCGGTTGGGCCAGCGGGAGGAGGAGGAAGGAGAAGTCCAGGCAAGAGAGAGAAAGCGTGGCGGGCCCCACGCGTCGGTGACCAAAGCCCCGACCCCATGCTTGCCAACATGGAAAAGTGGAGTCGTACTCCTATGAGTATGCTTTCTCTTATCAAAGGCGCATTTTGTTTCTTCTTCAGGCAGGAATGCATTTTCCTCTCGGGAAAGCGTCTTCTGAGAATGGCGCGTTCTGTTTTTCCAGCCAATGGCCTGTTTGTGATGATTTGTTTATAGATAGGTCCCTGGCAGAAAAACATTCATATCTTTTTACCCATAGCTCCAAATCAGGTGATTCCAAAGCCCACTTCTTCGTTTCGTCGAGCCCGTTCCGATGGAATCAATTTCACCATGTTTTGACATTTTTAAAATGACCATTTTTCCCCTGCCGTTAATCAGACCCCTCCAAGAATGAACGTTTTCTAGTGATTCTTTTCGCGAGCATCTCGCACTTTGTCCCAGTGATTTCTTCCACCCCAGGCAAGCCACACCCTCCATTTGCATGATTGCAATGGAGTGACATGGTTTATTCATTTGAACTTGTTTAAAATATTGCAGTTGCTAGGTATGATTTGTTCATGGCATTTCTCGGAGTGTTGCTTTGATGTTGTTGTTGCCATGATATTGCTTGGAGTTCTAGGACTTATATTTTGATGATTCTATGGATAACATGTTGCCTTTGGATTCTTAGTGTCTATTATGATTATGTTCATGATGGAATTATGTTTTGGAGTATTACTCTGGATATCATGTTGCCTTTGGATTCTTAGTGGCTAGTGGTATTTCCATCATGATGCTAGATATATTATGTTTTGAAGTATGATATGGGAGATGATGCTTGCATGTTGATCATAGTTGGATAGTTAGTTCTTGATATTTGAGTAGTAGTCTTATCGTTCTTGGTTTCATCCTGATAGTAGTACAATATCCTCGGAGTATCTTGGTATGATGTTATGATGCTTGGATTATTTGTTGTGTATGCTATGACTTGGATTATAGGTTGATAGATGATATTGGAGTATCAGTCATTATAGTTACATTTTTGGGGATAGATGCCATCATTAAGTTGGTCATGTGCCACCAAACTGGGCTTTCTCTAGTGCAACCACATTTGCCTTTATGGGAAGGCCCTAATGCGATGCTATTGTCGTGCCTCTCACCGGTGCCTCCAATGAGGGAAAGTTATGGGCGCGCGCTACCCTAATCAGGTAGGCGGCCATAAGTCTTGTGTGCCCATAGGTTGATTTTGCATGTGTGTGTCCCCTGGTGGGAGAATTTATGTTTTGTCCACGACGGTGGTCATTGTGTCTTTGGTAGACATATGGGCCTCCCAGGACTAGCCTAGTGGGGAGTGAGTCGGAGTGGCCGGGAGAGTGCCATGGCAGTAGATCGGTTTTGTCAGAACGCCGTTGGTCCACCCGAGTGGGAGTGCGAGGCCATCGGCTCCGTGGTGTGGGTAAAGTGCGCTACCTCTGTAGAGTGTGTTTGTTTAAACTATCGATAGTCGCGTCCTCGGTCATGGGCATGGGTTCGTACTAGCCCACACCGTTCGATCAGCACTCACATGACGGAATGACTTATAGGTGATTTATATGTTGATATTTTGAGAAGTATAGATTGGCAGGATGTTGATGATGATGTTGGAGACCAACTGTTGGTCATGGTAGTGATCGCCGGAAAGATCACCGTTTGGGACCAAGTGTTGGTCATGGTTGTGATCGCTGGAAAGATCACCGTTTGGTTTTGATCACGAGGTGATCGAGATGGTATATTGCTTGGCCGGTTAGCCAAGGGAGATATTGTTATGGAGATATGAGATGGTGATTTATCAGTATTGTATCAGTTTCATACCATGCTTAATAGTTGCTCATCATGGTAGTTGTTAATGAATTAACATGTTAATGCTACGTTATTGTCTTGCCTTGATGTTTATGGTTGTTCTGAGCTTGCAAGTACATTCAATGTACTGACCTGACACGTCATGCCATCTTGCGGGTGACGCCATGATTGCTTGATTACTTGTCGAGGTTGCCGTGCATATAAGCTAGATCGTGTCCCAGCCAGAGTCCCTGCAGAGTGGAGTTCACCACCTCCGTCGTTGTTCCGCTGCTACAAGTTGTTTCGCTGCTAGCATAGAGCAAGTGTAGTATCGCAGGCGTAGCGTCGCCGTGCTGATGTGCTTCTTTGTAACATCAGACCCTTGTATTATTATACTTGTAATAAGAGTTGATTTGTTCTATGTCAAGCAGTGTCGTATTCCAGATACTTTTCCTTGATCTCTGGGCTGGAATACGGGGCGTTCCGGTTTCTCTGAGCCGGGGTGCCACAGGAGATACAAGATCCAAAGTCAACAAGGGACGATACAAATGGTAACCGTTCTTCTCCATGAGGAGGTCTTGATGGTCTTCTTCGTGAGGAGGTCTTGAATCTAAGTGGATCTTCTCTGAAGAGGGGCCGCGATCTCTCTCGTGGAGTAGATCCGATATGGATGAGAGATGCTCTATCTCTAATATGAGCTTACACAATGCTAACCCTAACTAGAAGGCGGTGGGGGAGTATATATAGTCTAGGCCACGAAGGGATAAGTGGTAAAGAGGGATACATGGGCCCTTGGCCCGTTCACTGTGCGCAGACAGGCGCCGGATGTCCGGGCTGGGGGCCGGATGTCCGGGGCTTCGCGACGGGCCGGATGTCCGGGCTGGAGGGGTCGGATGTCCGGGCTGGCGGGGTCGGTTCCAGACGCATTCGCTGATGGAGGGGCTGGATTTCCGGGCTGGAGGGGCCGGATGTCCGGGGCTTCAGGAGGAGCCGGATGTTCGGGGTGATGGCCAGATGTCCGGGCTGCACAGGGCCTTTGCGATGCTCTCTGGATGGCCAAGGCCCGATTTCCGGGGGTCGGGCCGGATGTCCGGGCTGGAGTCGGATGTCTGTCCGCTGTAGCAACTGGCCGTTCTTCCTTCTTCTTCCTTCACTTCCATCTACGCTTGGCCTTGGTCCTTGGGCTCTCCATGGTATCCTCGGGTGTACCTGAGTATGCACAAGGTCCGCGCTTGAAGTAGCATCCATGTCTTACATGCGGAAAGGGAAGATTCGGAAATGATTGAGTTCACCTTAGGTCCAAAGGCGTATGCTTGAGTGTACATGGGGATGATCGTAGGATGCTCCGCATCATGGTGGATTATACACGGTGTCGGAGTTGGAAGCACGGTCCCTAAGTAGCCGAAACACCTTAGGAGACACAACTCACAACACAAACAAAATTGGGTTAAGTCGGGGTGGAAGTGTATGGTGGGTAAGCCTATGTGGTAGATGTGGTGGTGGTTGATGAAGAAGCAACCGTCCCTAGGTAGCCTAGACACCTTAGGAGACTCAAATCACTCCTCAAGCAACCACTAATGCGATGGGGAACAAAATTGGTTAGCCTGCGTAAGTCAGTGGTAGTGTAGCGGATGATGTGGTGGAAGCCCTAGGAAAAGATGCCAAAATTCACAAAATTTGATGGAGTCAAAAGATGTTAGTGTTATTTTTATGGGAAGGGGGATGTCAAGAGCTTCGAAACGAGCTAAACAATGTCAAAATCAGAGTTCGGATGAATTAGTTATGGCCGAGACAAAATATGGTCAGACGAGAGAAACACTAAAACCAACAACATATGGTCACACATATGGTAGATTCTCGAAACACAAAGAGATACACGATCCAAATCCAACAAGGGACGATACAAAGGGTAGTCGGTTCTTCTGGTGAGGTGGTCTTGAATCCACAAGGGGATCTTCCCGTAAAGGGGTCTTGAATCCAAGGTGGATCTTCTCCGAAGAGGGGTCGCGGTCTCTCTCAAGGAGTAGATCCGATATGGATGAGCGAAGCTCTATCTCACAAATGAGCTAACACAACGCTAACCCTAACTAGGTGGAGGTGGAGGAGTATATATAGTCTAGGTCCACGAAGGGGTAAGTGGGAGAGTGATACATGGGCCTCGGGCCCGATCTCTGCATGCTGACAGGTACCGAACGTCCGCTGGGGACTGGTCGTCGAGTGGCTCGTGGGCTTACGGACGTCCGGTAGTCGCCGGACTTCCTCTCACTTTGGCTCGGTTGAGGTGGCACTGGACATCCGGTAGCTGGCGGTCGTCTGGTGTCGTCGGTCTTCCGCAGATTTGGCTCGGGTGTAAATGTGTCGGTCGTCCGGTGGGGGCCGGACGTCCGTTCACCGGGAGGGGCCGGTCGTCCAGTGTCGTCCGGACGTCCGCTCACTGGAGCTTCTTCGGCATCTCTTCTTCTTGCGTCTTCATTTCCACGCTTCCCTCGTGGATGGTGTAGTTGTACACTTGCGCTCGCACTCCTCCTCGTCGTCCGCAGCATTTCGACAATACCTATGCATGAACACGAGTGGAGTGTCAAGTAGTATACCATCCTTGAAGGGGTCAAGTGAACACGCGTAAAGGAGATGATTCATCTTTGTGTATGTGAAGTGGATGTCGAACGTGTCACTTGCCAAATGGACTCTTGACATGGTGATGTCCGTAGGATGCTCCGCATCACATTTGAGTGACTCCACCAACCATATGAGTGAGAGCATCCAAGAGGGAGTGAGTGAGCCACAATAGTGAGTGAGGTAGTTGACACGGCATGTGAGGCCACTATGATTGCTAATGACTTAACCTCTACTCCGAGTGTGTTTTCTTCCTTTGTGCTAGGTCTCCTACATGACGACATGCCTACCCTCGACAAGTCCATACCTCCAACAACGACGATGGCCATGGTGGACGATGATGCACCCCCCACATGGTTCCATCAAGATGAAGATGACCACGACTTGGTCTTCAACACCTCACCTACAACACATGAGCGATGCTCTAAAGGTAACATAGGTGATGGTGCTCCTCTTGTCGCACTAGTGGACTATCTCACCAATGATTGCTTGCATGATGTTGATCCACCTATTCCCATGCTTCATGATAGTGTGAATTCTTCATGTCATGACTTACCAATTTATGATGAATATGATGATGAGCATGTTGATTTGCCCAGTTGTGAATGTTGGTGCAGATAGGCGGCGGAAAGCGGTGGAGGCGAAATCCCAGTCGACCAGAAAACCCCACTCGACCAGAGTGTAGAATGTCGGTGCAGATAGACTACGAACGTGCGAGAACGTCGCACCTTATCAATCGCTAAACCAACCCCGAGAGGTTATTGACCACGCCGGAGCACGATCAACCTGACCACGAAGGTCTGTTTCCTGTAGGCAAACGAAGAACAAGCAAGAAACTAAGATTGCAATCTGGATATAGCGAATAGAAGAGGAAAACTTTATTGATCAAGGTGGGGTTCTGTGATGCATTTGTCTGGTCGTTGAACACAAACGAAGGATGCAAAGTTGCAGCTATGGCGAACTTTAATCTAAACAAAACCCAAGTCTAAACGATGCCTTAAGGGCTGTATATATGGAGGAGAGAGGGGGGAATTTCGTGGCCCTTGGAGGAGGGGTCCGAAACCAACCCTAACTCTTGTTTCCCCACATGTACGGACTCTAAAAACAACCTATAACCAAGTATTTCGAAATTACATGGGCCTGGCCCAAAAATAAGGTGACGCAACACCTAGGATAGCCTCTGGACGAAATTTATGAAGTGGCATCTTGTATATTTCATCCAAGGCTTCAAGCACTCATTATGGTGGCTTCAAAGTCCTGGAATCATCACTTGCAACTCCGTTCTTGTTCCCCTTGCGCACGCCATCATCTCCATGCTTGAACTTGCTCCAAGGTTCATCTTTCTTGTGCAAGCTAGGCCCTTCATTTTTAAACAAAACAAATGTATCCAATTTAGGCAGCATCAGATTCTCATGAACATTAGAATCGTTACCAAGAAACGGAAGTACCTGGTAATTTAATTGGCGTGCACGAGCTCTAGTAATTGGTCCAGTATGTATAGCAGCAGGGGTTGTGGGTGTAACAATGGTATTAATGTCCTCATCATGAACACACACAGTTCGTAGAGGCGACGGAGATGAATCGTGTGCGATAGTAAATCATTGAGATTGAATTGGAATCCAAATTTCCTTTGTCCTTCATCCATGAGTTTTTTTTCTACGATTAACATAAACCCTGCTAATCACTGTGTCCAAATTTGACACTTTTTCGGGTTCATTTACAAAATTTAGGGGATTATGTGCATTTTGTAGGCATTAATGCACGTAATTCAAATTCAAACAATTAGTGCATGAAAGGGTGCACAAGAACGGTCCGGAAAACCATGCTCGTGCTATTTAGTACATTCTCATGCTTTTTACAAGGAGTGAGTAGACATTTCAAGGAAATGTGTGGCAATAGTCAACCACAAACGCATCATTTACTGGGTTAACAACTATACAAAAATGAAATACATGCTTGGAAAACACATGATGCCTAGTGTGGTGCCATGGTATGACCTCACTGTGCCCTAGTAAAAATGTCATCATGCACGTCTTTCATAAAACAAACCATCACCGAGGAAATTTCATGGTTTCGAGGGGGAAATCACCAAGATTTAAGGGGGGTCCAAATTTCCTTTGTCCTTTGTCCACAATTTTTTTTCTATGATGAACATACAACCTGCAAATCACTGTGTTCAAATTTGGCACTTTTCTGGGTTCATTTTCCATACTTAGGGGATTATGTGCATTTACTAGGTATTAATGCACATAATTCAAGTTCAAACAATCGGTGCATGAAAGGGTCCACAAGAACGGCCTAGAAAACCATGCTCGTGCCATTTAGTAAATTGTCATGCCATTTACAAGGAATAATGGATAGATATTTCGTTGAAATGTGTAGCAATAGTCAACAAAAAATGTTTGTTTGTCTGGTTTTCAACTATAGAAACAATAAAGTATATGCTTCAAAACATGATGCCTGGCATGGTGCCATCGTATGACCTCACCATGCCCTGGTAAAAAATTGAGAAGGTTTGGCTTATGTCGTCATGCACGCCCTTCATAAATTGAACCATCACCGAGGAAGTTCCATGCTTTCGAGAGGGAAAATCCCCAAGATTGAAGGGTCGGGGAGTCCTGGATTAGGGGGTCTCCGGACAGCCGGACTATCTCCATTGGCCGGACTGTTAGACTATGAAGATACATGATTGAAGACTTCACCTCGTGTCCGGATGGGACTCTACTTGGCGTGGAAGGCAAGCTTGGCAATACGTATATGGATATCTCCTCCTTTCTAACCGACCTTGTGTAACCCTAACCCTCTCCGGTGTCTATATAAACCGAAGGGTTTTAGTCCGTAGGACAACAACCATAACATACAATCATACCATAGGCTAGCTTCTAGGGTTTAGCCTCTCTGATCTCGTGGTAGATCTACTCTTGTACTACCCATATCATCAATATTAATCAAGCAGGACGTAGGGTTTTACCTCCATCAAGAGGGCCCGAACCTGGGTAAAACATTGTGTCCCCTGCCTCGTGTTACCATCCGGCCTAGACGCACAGTTCGGGACCCCCTACCTGAGATCCGCCAGTTTTGACACCGACATTGGTGCTTTCGTTGAGAGTTCCTCCGTGTCGTCGCCGTTAGGCTTGATGGATCCTACTATCATTGATAGCGATGCAGTCCAGGGTGAGACTTTTCTCCCCGGACAGATCTTCGTATTCGGCGGGTTTGCACTGCGGGCTAATTCGCTTGGCCATCTGGAGTAGATTGAAAGCTACGCCCCTGGCCATCAGGTCAGATTTGGAAGTTTGAACTACACGGCCGACATCCGCGGAGACTTGATCTTCGACGGATTCGTGCCACAGCCAGGCGCGCCGCACTGTCGCGACGGGTATGACCTAGCTCTGCCGCCGAACAGTACCCCAGAGGCCGCGCCCGCATCAGCTTCGACCCTTAGCTCGGAGCCAACTACGCCGATCGTTGATGGGTGGTTAGACACCGCCTCAGGGGCTGCAGTCTCAACAGCGATCGAGCCAAACACCAGCATAATCCTCTGCGCAGTCCGTGACTCCAAGGTGCCGGACTCTTTTTCTGACTCCGAACAATCCGCGCCCCTGCCAATCGAATCCGATTGGGCGCCGGTCATGGAATTCACCACCGCGGATATCTTTCAGCACTCGCCCTTCGGCGACATTCTGAATTCACTAAGGTCTCTCTGTTTGTCCGGAGAGCCCTAGCCGGATTATGTCCAACAGGATTGGGATGCGGACGACCAAGAAATCCGACGCCCACCCACCACCCACTTCGTAGCCACTGTCGATGATTTAACCGACATGCTCGACTTCGACCTCAAAGACATCAACGGTATGGACGACGATGTAGGAGACGAACATGAACCAGCACCTATAGGGCACTGGAAAGCCACCTCGTCATATGCCATATATATGGTGGATACACCCAAAGAAGGCAATGGCGACGGGATAGCAGAGGATGACCCCTCCAAGAAGCAACCCAAACGCCGACGTCAGCGGCGCCGCTCTATGTCCCGCCAAAGCAAAAGTGGTGATACCGGCACAGGAGATAATAACACTCTGAATAGTGCCGAAGAAAACAACAAACCCCTCCAGCAAGATTTAGAGCAGGAGGATGGAGGAGCCAGCTCTCCTGAGAGAGCGGCAGACGGAGAGGAGGAGGATGACAATCACATGCCCCCCTCCGAAGACGAGGCAAGCCTCGGCGACGATGAATTCGCCGTACCAGAGGATCCCGTCGAACAAGAGCGCTTCAAGCGCCGGCTTATGGCCACGGCAAATAGCCTGAAGAAAAAGCAGCAGCAGCTTCAAGCTGATCAAGATCTGCTAGCTGACAAATGGACTGAAGTCCTCGCGGCCGAGGAATATAAACTCGAGCGCCCCTCCAAGAGTTACCCAAGGCGCAGGTTACTACCCCGACTGGAGGAAGAAGCGTATGATACGGCTGATCGGCCACCTCGTGGCCGCGATAGAGAGGCATTCCAGCCAAAAGCTCAGCCTCCACCCCAACGCCATTCAAATAAAAAGGCATGGGGAGATACGCCAGACCTGCGAGACATATTGGAGGACAAGGCAAAGCATTCAAGATCGATCTACGGATCACGAGGGCGCACCACTCTGCGAGACGACAAACGTCACGCCGGATACAGTAAAAGCAAATCCGGCCGGGCCGAACACAGCGGGCAAGACCCATTCGAGCTGCGTCGCGATATAGCCCAATACAGAGGCGCCGCACACCCCTTATGCTTCACAGACGAAGTAATGGAACATCAATTCCCAGAAGGTTTCAAACCTGTAAATATTGAATCATACGACGGCACAACAGATCCCGCAGTATGGATTGAGGATTTCCTCCTCCACATCCACATGGCCCGCGGCGATGACTTACACGCCATCAAATACCTCCCACTAAAGCTCAAAGGACCAGCGCGGCATTGGCTTAACAGCTTGCCAGCGGACTCCATTAGCTGTTGGGAAGATCTGGAAGCCGCATTCCTCGACAACTTTCAGGGCACTTATGTGCGACCACCAGACGCCGATGACTTGAGCCACATAATTCAGCAGCCAGAAGAGTCGGCCAGGCAATTCTGGACTCGGTTCCTTACAAAGAAAAATCAAATCGTCGACTGTCCGGATGCGGAGGCCTTAGCGGCTTTCAAGCACAACATCCGAGACGAGTGGCTAGCCCGGCACCTTGGTCAGGAAAAGCCGAAATCTATGGCAGCTCTCACGACGCTCATGACCCGCTTTTGTGCGGGAGAAGACAGCTGGCTGGCTCGCAGTAATAACATATCAAAGAACCATGGTACCTCAGATACCAAGGACGGCAATAGCAGGTCACGTCGCAACAAGCATAAGCGCCGCATTAACAGCGAAAATACTGAGGATACGGCAGTCAATGCCGGATTCAAAGGCTCTAAACCCGGTCAGCGGAAAAAGCCATTCAAACAAAGTACGCCGGGTCCGTCCAGCTTGGACCGTATACTCGATCGCTCGTGTCAAATACACGGCACCCCAGACAAGCCAGCCAATCACACCAACAGGGATTGTTGGGTGTTCAAGCAGGCCGGCAAGTTAATTGCCGAAAACAAGGACAAGGGGCCGCATAGCGATGACGAGGAGGAGCCCCGGCAGCCGCACACTGGAGGACAGAAGAGGTTTCCCCCGCAAGTGCGGACGGTGAACATGATATACGCAACCCACATCCCCAAGAGGGAGCGGAAGCGTGCGCTCAGGGACGTATATGCGTTGGAGCCAGTCGCCCCAAAGTTCAACCCTTGGTCCTCCTGTCCGATCACCTTCGATCGCAGGGACCACCCCACTAGTATCCGTCATGGCGGATTCGCCGCACTGGTCCTAGACCCAATCATCGACGGATTTCACCTCACTCGAGTCCTTATGGACGGCGGCAGCAGCCTGAACCTGCTTTATCAGGACACAGTGCACAAAATGGGTATAGACCCCTCAAGGATCAAACCCACAAAAACGACCTTTAAGGGCGTCATTCCAGGTGTAGAGGCCCATTGCACAGGCTCAATTACACTGGAAGTGGTCTTCGGATCCCCGGATAACTTCCGAAGCGAAGAGTTAATCTTCGATATAGTCCCGTTCCGCAGTGGTTATCACGCGCTGCTCGGGCGAACCGCATTCGCTAGATTCAATGCGGTACCGCATTATGCATACCTCAAGCTCAAGATGCCAGGACCTCGCGGAGTTATTACAGTCAATGGAAACACAGAGCACTCTCTCCGAACAGAGGAGCACACCGCGGCCCTCGCAGCAGAAGCGCAAAGCAGCCTCTCAAGGCAATCAACCAGTTCGGCGCTTCAAAGCCCGGACACCTTCAAGCGCGCTCGGGGCAATCGGCAAATAGACCGCCTGGCGCGATCTGAGATCGCATAGCAATACGGCGGCCACCCCAATCCCAGCCCAACGGCGATATTCGTGCCGCGCGTACATAATTACGCATTAAAAATACCATGGGCACAGGTGGGGAGGGGGCACAACTGCGGCACGCCCCAAAACGCGGCCTAAACCGCACTAGGGGCTTCCCGTTTGGTTATTTTTCTTTTTCTTTCAGGACCTTAATCTCTGGAAACACTGTCCGGCAGCACTATTGCCGAACACATGATGCAGCAACCAAGGAGGCAGACAGCTACGTCATACCACGGAATTCCCGGGTTGATTACAGTAACGAGTGAAATATTCAATTTAATATCATTCCTCAGCTTGCCCTTGGAAGGGACATAGTCCTACTCTTTGCTTATCGCACTATCTGTATCACTCTGCTTTAACGCAATTTTTTAATAAACAATGCATGACATTACGACTATTATTGCATTCTTGTTATATATATATATCTATGTGTTCATTAATGACGCCTTGCAACCGTACACTCTGGTACGGCCAATACACCAGGGGCTTACGTACCCCACAATGCGGTGTGAAAAGTCCGAACACTTTCACAAGTGCGGCACCCCGAACTTATAGCATTATATGCATCAGCTCCGAATCATGTCTTTGGTCAAATGTTGGGTTTGCCCGGCTCCTATGTTTTGGTACCTTACGTTCCGCTCTATCGGCTAAGGTAGCGCTAGGAGAACTACTGCGATTGTGCCCCGGTTCTGCCGGGCTTAGCACCTCAGTAGAGAAAGCTAAAACTGACTGTCATGATAAGGCGAGAGACTGGTCGCTGTTCGGCGAGGTTTTTCGAGTCCCTAAAGACTTATGCCGCTTAGGGCGAGGGGCCGGCCCTGTCCGGCTTACAGGCGTGTATCGCGCCCCGAATTCGGCCTTCCGAATACCAGGGGCTTCGCCGAAATTTAAAATTATAGAATTCTATGGCTAAGTGAGAGTGATAAAGCATTATTAGTCCGGTTGCCTTGTTCGTTGTGCTGAGCACCTCCCTCGAAGGACCCAAACATGGGAACAAGAGTGCTCAGGTTTATCCCGAACACCCCAGCACTCGTGGCATGGGGGCAGAAGCCGAGGACTAGCCATCTCTCAGATTGGATAAACAGCCAAACAGAAGGTAATATTTTAAATTCCAACAAGCGTTGCATAGCGCATATGAAACAAGTTTTCATACATACAGGATAAAACGAGCAAGTCTCATTCAAATATTACATCTTTTGAACACTCGTCCGCGATGAGACGGGCACCCGGCAGAACACCCTCGTAGTACATCTCGGGGTGGCGGTGCTCCTTGCCCTCTGGCGGCCCCTCCTTGATCAGCTTCACGGCGTCTAGCTTGACCCACTGCAATTTCACACGGGCGAAAGCCCGGCGTGCACCTTCAATGCAGACAGATCGCTTGACGACCTCCAGCCGCGGGCAGGCATCCACAAGCCGCCTCACCAGGCCGAAGAAGCTGTTCGGAAGGGCGTCGCCAGGCCACAGCCGGACTATAAAGCTCTTCATGGCCTGATCGGCCGCCTTATGTAGCTCGACCATCTGCTTCAGCTGGTCGCTCATTGGCACCGGATGTTCGGCCTCAGCATACTGAGACCAGAACAGCTTCTCCGTCGAGCTTCCGTCCTCGGCCTGGTAAAATTGTGCGGCATCGGACACACTGCGGGGCAAATCTGCGAATGCTCCTGAAGAGCTCCGGATCCGGGTAAGTAATCGGTAATTTACTTTTACATGCTTGCTTTGCATATAGAAAGCCTTACCCGCCGCTATCTTCTTCATCGCGTCGATCTCTTGGAGGGCCTTTTGGGCTTCGGCCTTGGCACTTTTTACACTCTCGAGGGCCGCGGCAAGCTCAGACTCCCGCGTCTTGGAGTCAAGCTCCAACGCCTCGTGCTTCGCCACAAGAGCCTGGAGCTCTTGCTGCACCTCGCCCACCCGAGCCTCGTGCTTCTCTCGCTCGGTGCGCTCCTTGGCCGCTGTATCTTCGGCCTTGGTTAGCGCTTGCTTCAGGGTCGCCACCTCAGTCGTGGCCCCTGGCAAACATACAATGATCCTGTCATTTTGCAATCGCGTCCTTTTTTATATATACATATCTATAGACGGGGTATTACTTACCCTTGTTCTCCTCGAGCTGCCTCTTGGCAAGGCCGAGCTCTTTCTTGGACCCCTCGAGGTCCTGCTTCAGTACGGCGACCTCCGCAGTTAGTGCGGCGGACGCCAGCAGCGAAGCCTGCATATGCATATTGACATACTTATATTAGACTCCTGCGATATTATTTGATCCTCTGTTCGGCTTTTCTTTGTGAACACCGAACAAAGCATCAGGGGCTACTGTCTATGCGGTAATATTTCTACTACATTTTAAAACACTTACCTCGAAGCCTGTTAGAAGGCTGGCACAGGCTTCAGTCAATCCGCTCTTGGCGGACTGAACCTTCTGGATCACCGCACTCATGATAGTGCGGTGCTCCTCGTCGATGGAAGCGCTGCGAAGCGCTTCCAGCAGATTGTCCGGTGCCTCTGGATGGACAGAGGTCACCGGCACAGGCGTCTTGCCCCTCTTAGAAGGAGGCCGCCTGCCCGAGCCCGGAACCGCTGGAGGGTCCGGCACGGTGTTCGGCTGAGGGCCGAACTCGGAGCTCTCGGGGGCCCCGTCCCCTCGGCTCCCGGAGTCCGGAAGGTCGCCTTGAGGCGCCTCCAGGACTGTCTCCCCTCGATCCGGTGCCTCTTGAGACAACACCTCGGCGTCGTCGGCAGGATGAGGGGAGGTGGCGGTCGGGACTGGATCGCTATCCATGTCCGACAAGCCCAAGGAGCCGTCCGATGATACATCGATACTGGCTCGTGGCGTCCTGCATAATTGCATTCGGCGTTAGGGAAAGCAGTGCGACAAAGGAATCCTATGAGTTACTCTGGTATCCGAATACTTACGATCTCCCCGGGGGCTTGACCCTGGGCAACCACTCGTCTTCGCCTTCGTCGGCGGCGGTGGAACTGTCCGGAAGGAGAGTCCTTCCCTTCTTGGACCCTCCGGCCTCCCCGGTTGGGGCGGCCTTCCTTTTCTTGTCTCCCCCAGTCGGTGGGGGAGCATCTTCTTCTTCTTCCTCGTCTTCGGGGAAGAGTGCGCCGCAGAGTCATCGGACGGTGAGTCCGACGACGCCTGGCGTCGGGAACTCTTTCGGGTTCCCTTGGCCTTCTTGGTCTTCTCCGGCACCTTATAAGGGGCCGGAGTCAGCATCTTCGCCAGAAGAGCGTCTGCGGGGCCTTCGGGCAAAGGAGCCGGACAGTCGATCTGTCCGGCCATCTTCTGCCAGTCCTGTCAAAGGTACGGGAGTTTAGATCCCGCATAGAGTCAATCTATATAAAAAATAAGTATCCTGTGAAAGGTAAAGCAGCTTACCGCACTGGCTTGGCGCTTCGCGCTGAATCTGTGATCCTCAGTAATAGGGGGGGGACCTCGGCACTTTTGAACAGCACCCTCCAGGCGTCTTCATGAGTCGTGTCGAAGAGCCTGTTCAGAGTTCGGTGCTGCGCCGGATTGAACTCCCACAAGTTGAACTCCCGTTGTTGGCACGGGAGTATCCGGCGGATGAGCATAACTTGGACTATGTTGACAAGCTTGAGCTTCTTGTCCACCATGTTTTGAATACATGTTTGGAGTCCGGTCAGCTCTTTCGAACTACCCCAGGACAGGCCCTTCTCTTTCCAGGAGGTGAGCCGCATGGGGATGCCAGATCGGAACTCGGGGGCCGCTGCCCATGCAGGGTCGCGCGGCTCGGTGATATAGAACCACCCCGATTGCCACCCCTTTATGGTTTCCACAAAGGAGCCCTCGAGCCATGTTATGTTGGGCATCTTGCCCACCATGGCGCCTCCGCACTCCGCCTGGCGGCCGCCCACCACCTTCGGCTTGACATTGAAGGTCTTCAGCCATAAGCCGAAGTGGGGCTTGATGCGGAGGAAGGCCTCGCACACGACGATAAACGCCGAGATGTTGAGGATGAAGTTCGGGGCCAGATCGTGGAAATCCAGGCCGTAATAAAACATGAGCCCCCGGACGAAGGGATGGAGAGGGAATCCCAGTCCGCGGAGGAAATGGGTGAGGAATACTACCCTCTCATGGGGCCTGGGGGTGGGGATGAGCTGCCCCTCATCTGGGAGCCGGTGCGCGATGTCGTCGGGCAGGTATCCGGCTCTCCTCAGTTTCTTGATGTCTCCCTCCGTGACGGAGGAGACCATCCACTTGCCTCCCGCTCCGGACATGATTGGAGAAGGTCGAGGTGGGAAGTGCGGACTTGGGCGCTAGAGCTCGAGTGTGCGAAAACGGATGAGCAAGGGAGGAAGAAGGCGTGGATAGAAAGGTGAATCCTTATCCCTTTATATGGGCGGACGAAACTAAGCGTCCCCACTTGCCTGGTAAAACTCGCTTATCCCCCAAGCGCCGCAATTGATGGCGCGGTTGGGTTACCCACGCCCGTATTGATGAGAATCCCGTAATAAGGGGACACGATCTCTGCTTTGACAAGACGTGTCGAAAAACTGCCTCGCGTTATGTGCGGGGCTGGTTAAAAGAAACGGTTCGAATAATCACCGGGCCATGACGTAACGTCATGCTGCCAAAACAAGCCAGCAAATTAGATCTGCGAAAATATTATTCTCTCTACGGTGGAATGTGGAACTTATTTTGCAGGGTCGGACACTATCCTCGTATTCAAATTCTTCTGTGATGTATTCGGAGAAGGAACCCGCCTTGCAATGCCGAAGACAATACTGCGCGCCGGACTCATCGTCATTGAAGCCTGGTTCAGGGGCTACTGAGGGAGTCCTGGATTAGGGGGTCTCCGGACAGCCGGACTATCTCCATTGGCCGGACTGTTAGACTATGAAGATACAAGATTGAAGACTTCGTCTCGTGTCCGGATGGGACTCTACTTGGCGTGGAAGGCAAGCTAGGCAATACGGATATGGATATCTCCTCCTTTGTAACCGACCTTGTGTAACCCTAACCCTCTCCGGTGTCTATATAAACCGAAGGGTTTTAGTCCGTAGGACAACAACCATAACATACAATCATACCATAGGCTAGCTTCTAGGGTTTAGCCTCTCTGATCTCGTGGTAGATCTACTCTTGTACTACCCATATCATCAATATTAATCAAGCAGGACGTAGGGTTTTACCTCCATCAAGAGGGCCCGAACCTGGGTAAAACATCGTGTCCCCTGCCTCCTGTTACCATCCGGCCTAGACGCACAGTTCGGGACCCCCTACCCGAGATCCGCCGGTTTTGACACCGACAAAGCCAATTTCCTTTTTATAAAAGTTCAGCAATTCTTATCAAAACAGACGTTACCGACAAATGCAATACATAGTTAAAATTTGACATGATAGCTCTATAAATATTTAATCATCCGTTGCATGATTTTGATTAGACTAATTCAAAATTCGACAATCTGATTCAGTCCTATTCAATATCATTTTTATTTTACTTCTATCCTTTGTAATGAATTACGATAATTACAAAATAGTGGCATATTAAGAGCGTTATTTATTTTAACAATATACATAAATGATGGATGGCATGAAGTGATGGTCACGAACTTCTCAATGCCTAGTAAACATTGATGAATGTTTTCTTATGTTGTGATGCGCGCCTTTCATAAATCAAACCATCACAGAGGAAGTTTCATGGTTTCAAGGGGGAATCACCAATATTGAAGGAGAACCATCACTGAGGAAGTTCCATGCTTTCGAGAGGGAAAATCCCCGAGATTGAAGGGGAATCCAAATTTCCGTCCTAGTTTTTCATTCAGTTTTTTTCCAATGATCAACATACCGCCTCAAATGCAACGTGTTCAAATTTGACATTTTCCTATGCTCATTTACCATATTTAGGGGATTGTGTGCATTTTCTAGGCATTAATGGACATAATTCAAATTCGAACAATCGGTGCATGAAAAGGTGTACAAAAACGGTCTAGAAAACCATGCTCGTGTTATTTAGTACATTCTCATGCCTTTTACAAGGAATGGACAGATATTTCAAGGAAATGTGTGGCAATAGTCAACCATAAACACGTCGTTTACTCGGTTAACAACTATACTAAAAATGAAACACATGGAAGGAAAACATGACGCCTGGAGTGGTGCCATGGTATGGCCTCACCATGCCATGATAAAAATTGGAGAATGTTTTCCTTATGTCGTGATGGTCGCCTTTCAAAAATTGAACCATCATCGAGGAATTATCATGGTTTCAAGGGGGAAATCACCAAGATTAAGGGGGGGGGTCCAAATTTCATTTTTCCTTGGTCCTTTGTCCATGAGTTTTTTTTCTACGATGAACATACAACCTGCAAATCACCATGTCCAAATTTCACAATTTTCTGGGTTCATTTAAAATATTTAGGGGCTTATGTGCATTTCCTCGGCATTAATGTGCATAATTCAAGTTCAAACAATCCATGCATGAAAGGGTCAACAAGAACAGCCTAGAAAACCATGCTCGTTGATGTAGGTAGGAACCCTAATTGGCCGATCTTTCATGAAAGGAGCGGATCCCGCGATGAACATGAAGAACACGAGGAGGGAAACACGTGAAAACACGTGGAAAACACAAGAGAGACACTCAAACCAACAAGTATGATCACACATGTGCTAGATCCTCGGAACACGAGAGGAGATACAAGATCCAAAGTCAACAACAAACTATACAAGAGGTAACCGGTTCTTCTCCGTGAGGAGGTCTTGAGGTTCTTCCCGTGAAGGGGTCTTGAACCTGCTCGGGGGATCTTCTCCGAGGAGGCGCTATCTCCGAGGAGAAGGTAACCAAGTGGATGAGCAAAGATCTCACACAAAATATGAGCTAATCCTTTGCTAACCTTCAAATGGTGGAGGTGGAGGAGTATATATAGTCTAGGGCCACGAAGGGTAAGTGAGGGCGAAGGGATACATGGGCTCGGCCCGATACACTATGCACAGAAGGCGTCGGACATCCGACGGGTATCGGGCGTACGGTGGCTTGTGAGGGTCCAGTCGTCCGGTACTTGTCGAACGTCCGGCGTTTTGGCTCGGGAAAGCCATCGTCAGATTTCTGGACGGGGCTGGTCATTCGGGCGCTAAAGGATGTCGGACGTCCAGTCAGCGACAGTCGTCTGACCACTGTAGGTCTCGCTGGCTGGGAATTGGGCTGGCTGGTGAAGACTCCATGCGTCGGACGTTCGGTCCAGACCGGTCGTCCGGTGGTTGTAGATTTCTAGTAGCTTCTTCTCTTGGTCCTTGTACTTGGCGTCCTCGCTAGCTCGTCCGTTGGATGGGTGGCTCCGTGGCTTCCCCCTAAGTACCTAATCATGCATAGCACACACGTTGGAGGTAGTAGCCATGTCTCAGATGTAGAAAGTGAAAGTTTGGAGAGGAGCGAGTTCACCTTGTGTTCAATGCGTATGTTCGAGGTCTCGTCATATGTCCTCTTGGGGCTTGGAGAGTAGTCGGAGTGTACATGGGGATGAATGTGGGATGCTCCGCATCACTCGTGCCATTTAGTAAATTATCATGCCTTTTACAAGGAATGGACAGATTTTTCGATGAAATGTGTGGCAATAGTGAACCACAAATGTTTGTTTGTTGGGTTTTCAACTATAGAAAAAATGAAATAAATACTTAAAAAACATGACGCCTGGCATGGTGCCATGGTATGACCTCACCATGCCCTGGTAAAAATTTGAGAAGGTTTGGCTTGTGTTGTCAAGCACGCCCTTCATAAATCGAACCATCACCTAGGAAGTTCCATGCTTTCGAGACGGAAATACTGAAGATTGAAGGGGAATCCAAGTTTTTTTGTTCTTTGCCCTGGAGTTTTTTCCTACGACAAACATACACTCTGCAAATCACCGTGTTCAAATTTGGCATTTTTCTGGGCTCATTTACCATATTTAGGGGATTATGTGCATTTTCTAGGCATTTAGCACATATAAATCCAATCCAGCTACAGGTGCACGGGTGTGATGTGAGGGACGTGGATTGTCGTTCGATCGCGGCGCATACAATGGTGCACACGCGTGATCTATGTGGCTGGGGTTCCGTCCAATCATAACGCAACACACAATAGGCTAAGCGCACAGTGTTTCCGGAAGCGACGAAGATGAACCATGTGCGATAATGAACGAGCAAAATTGTAAGGGAAGCCAAATTTATATTATCATTTATCGTTTAGCTCTGGAATACCACCTCACAGTACGGCTGCCCGCCCCCTTCGTCCCAGAGCTCTCTCCAGGCGTCGTCCATGGAACCGTGGCACACAGTAAATGGCAAAGAAGCGATGGCATCCCGCCGTGCCGCGTTCCTCGCCGCTCACGATCGCACACATGGTAAGGAAGCGATGGCATCTCGCCGCACCAAATTCATCACCGCCGGCGGCCAGACAGTTACATGGGCGGACTTTGAGGCTGCCATGGCCGAATGGGTGGTGGATCTAGAGGCGGACAAAGGGACACAAAAGGAGTGGAAAAGGCAGAAAGAAGTCAAGAAAAGAGAGTCCCGCCACCTCAAGAAAAAAGAGGCCGCACGCCGTGGTGAGAAGAGCTTGGCGGAGATCGAAGGACGATGGGCTACCGCCTACAAGGCCGGGAAGGAGAACGCTGGCGTCTGGCCAGCATGCCCTAATGGCAGCATGTGAGAAGTATTTTAAGTTTGTAGTATTAGAGAAAATTACCAGTAGTACTTTAAGTTTGTAGTATTAACATACAATGTCAGTAAGAACATCCTTTGAGGGCTTTGAGCGTTGATTAGCATGTGTGCCCGTATGCGTTTTTTTGCGTTAATCATTAGAAGATCACAAAACAAACGGTTTCTATGTTGTACTTGTCGGTGTCAAAACCGGCAGATCTCGGGTAGGGGGTCCCGAACTGTGCGTCTAAGGCGGATGGTAACAAGAGGCAGGGGACACGATGTTTTACCCAGGTTCGGGCCCTCTTGATGGAGGTAAAACCCTACGTCCTGCTTGATTTATTCTTGATGATATGAGTATTACAAGAGTTGATCTACCACGAGATCAGAGAGGCTAAACCCTAGAAGCTAGCCTATGGTATGATTGTATGTTGTCCTACGGACTAAAACCCTCCAGTTTATATAAAACCGGAGGGGGTTAGGGTTACACGAGGTCGGTTACAGAGGAGATATCCATATCCGTACTGCCTAGCTTGCCTACCACGCCAAGTAGAGTCCCATCCGGACACGAGACGGAGTCTTCAATATTGTATCTTCATAGTCCAACAGTACGGCCAAAGGATATAGTCCGGCTGTCCGGAGACCCCCTAATCCAGGACTCCCTCAGTAGCCCCTGAACTAGGCTTCAATGACGATGAGGCCGACGCACAGTGTTGTCTTTGGCATTGCAAGGCGGGTTCCTCCTCCGGATACACCACAGAAGAGTTTGAATGAAAGGATAGTGTCCGACCATGCAAAATAAGTTCCTCATACCATCATAGAGAGAATAATATTTCCACAAATCTAATCTGCTGACACGTTTTGGCAACATGACATCATGCCATGGCTCGGCAATTATTCGGACCGTTTTTCTTTAACTAGCCCCGCACATAACGCGAGGCAGTTTCTTGACACGTCTTGTCAAAGCAGAGATCGTGTCCCCCTTATTACGGGATTCTCATCAATACGGTCGTGGGTAACCCAACCGCGCCTAGGACTCCTAGATTTTAGGAAAGTCCCAAACGGCTATGAGGAGGACTCTTGATATTCACCCTCTTTATAAAGGGACAAGGCTTTTACTTTTGCCCTCCTGTGCTAAATCGAATCCTTCCCCCGCCTCGAGTTCTAACACCCAAAGCCCAGGTCAGGTGCTTCGGATCTCCAATCATGTCTGGATCCATCCTCTAGGGCCGGTGGATGCCTTCCTCCGTCACGGAAGAGGATATAAAGAAGTTGATGGAGGCAAGATACCTGACCGCCGAAGTTTCGCATCGGCTGCCTGCCCGAGGGCAGGTCGTCCCTACTCCTGAACCCAATGAAGACGTCGTGTTCATCTCCCACTTCCTCCAAGGACTAGGCCTCACTATGGATCCCTTCGTAAGGGGTTTGATGTTCTATTACGGGCTTGATTTCCACGATCTAGCCCCGTATTCCTTTCTCCACATCTCGGCATTTATTGTCGTATGTGAGGCCTTCCTCCGCATTACCCCTCACTTCGGCCTGTGGCTTAAGACCTTTGATGTGAAGCCAAAGATGGTTGAGGGGCAGCATGCGGCGTGCGGAGGGGCATTAATAGGCAAGATCGCTGGAGCTCCGTGGCCAAAGGGTTCCTTTCCAGAGATGTCCGGATTATGGCAACGGGAGTGGTTCTACATCACCGCTCCCAGAAGTGCCAAGTGGGTAGCTTCCCCCGCCTTTCGCTCGGGCCCTCCACCACAACTGATGTCATGGATCAGCAGGGGGCTGAGCTGGGGTCCAGCCAAGGATGTGCCCATACTACAGAGCCGCATCCGAGATCTCTTCGAGGGAGATCTTAGTTTGTTTATGGTAGTGCAAGTCATGCTGGTTCGTCGAATCCAGCCTTGCAAACGCCGGCCCCTCCGCTTGTGGGAATTCAACCCAGAAAGACTGCTCGCTATTCAGAATTTCCTCGGCATGGCGCACGAGGAGATGTACAAGTCGTTCTTCGGACCCCAAATAGACTGTCCGGACACCTCCGAGGACGTGGGCCTGAGCAGCAACTGCACCGCGGCCCAAGTAAGTAATCCTTTATCCGAACACACTGTCTTTCATTTATCACGATGTCATTCTAAAGAATCGCTTTTTGACCAGGACTGGATAACAAAGGCGAAGATGATCCGGTGTTCGACCCTCCTTCCCGAAGGCTTGGACAATCCGGTGCTGGAAAAAATGCTCGAGCCAGCACCTTGCCCGGTGCCCTCAAAGGAAGGTGAAGGGGGGAATAAATAGGGCGAAAGCGGGCCTCCACCGCTACCTATTCCAACCGAGGGAACGAGCGCCTCCGTGAGGGAGGATAACCAAGGAAAGGTATCTGACATTCCCTCGCCCCAGGGGAGGAAGAGGACTACCTCTAATGATCCGGAAACCAAGGTTTCCAAACAGGAGAAGAAAACTCCACTAGAGGGTCCCGCCTTGGAGGGTGCTCTTGCCGCACAAAGTCCATGCGTGGATCAGTCCTCTAATGAGCTGTAAGTAATCAAAAAGTACTTAATAGAAAAGATATACTACCTTACTTCTGAGGAAGATAGTCGAAGCATTTATCTTGCAGTTCGGATCTGAGCCTTTCTCGGCAGAGCTCGTCTTCCGTGGATCTTCTTCCGGAGATGATGGAGAGCGAAATGCCTCCCCCAGCTCAAGAAGGGGGCGACCTCGAAGTGTCATCATGGAGAGTTTCTCCGGATCTGGCAAGGCCAGAAGGTAATCCCATGCTCACCCGAAGCCCTCAGTATCCGGCTCTTAAAGAGAGCAATCAAAAGAGTCCGGCACCATCTGGTATGCGGCCGGACATACTGAAGGATCTGCGAGAGCGAGCGACTATCTCAAGAAGAGCACCGTACATTAATGTGTACTGTGATTGAAAGGATTTCGCCCGCTGAAAGCGGGTTGCATGAAGCCTTTATGAGTCTACTGACGGGCTTTGATGTACGTGAAATGATATACATTTGTGATGGTACCATACATTTTTAGGTGTGCCCTGTGTAGATAGTAATTCCTGAGACTCTGGTTGTCATCGAGAACGACGGCGATCAGAGGATCGTAGTCCCACGTAATAACCAGTCCGCTTTTATGTGCAGGTGGATGGAGCCCCGGTGGCTAGCCGGACTTATGGGGTTGCCGAACTAAAGCGGCAACTGGATGTGGCGGATGCCGACATCGAGCTTATTAACAAGCGGCTTGACGAGGCACATGGTAGGTGATTTTTGTAGTGGATGTCACATAGTAAGAGCAGCGCGATGCCAGTATCTTTAATATGTTGTGAGTGCAGATGGAGCTGCCACCATGGAGGCCTTGCGTGCGGAGCTTGCCCGAGCCAAGGAGCAAGCAAGGAGTAGTAATGCGGCCGCTTTAAAGGCGTCCGAAGAGTTGAGAGCCGAGAAGGCTACTCATAGCAAGAGCAAAGACAAAATGGCCAAAATGGCTGTGAAGTTAAAAGACACTGCCGACCGTTGTCAGTTTCTTGAAGAAGAAAATCGGGCGAAGGATACGGACCTTGAAAAGGCCACAATGGCGGCCAAAGACACATGCTCTGCAATGAGAGCAAAGGAGAAACTGCACGTAGCCGGGGACATTGTGGCTGGGAAGCCCTTTATGCTGCGGAGGAAGTTCGGCGATCCGCGGTATGCCCCTCTCGATCGGCTGTGGAGTTCGGCCGATGCATATCTGGACTTAGCGGCGAGCGTTGTCGATGCGGCCGAATACTTCCAAGATCAAACAGATCGTGAAGTGGACAAGTTGTTTTGGTCGCAATTTAACGTTCCAGAGCGCCCGCTTCCATTGACTGATCAACTTGTCAAAGGGCCGAACTCAATAGATTGTCCGGACTCACCATGAGGTCTGTCGTGGATCATCTGTGGCTGGAAAGGCCAAAGCCGAACAACTATTTTAGCTTGGTGTAGCAGTTCCTTGGTGCGGTGCCATGCATTAATGCGATGAAGAGGTCGGTGTGCATAGAAGGCTCGCAGATGGCCCTTGCCCGTGTCAAAACATACTGGGCGGAGATGGATGCCACCACTATCGTGGCGCAGGGTTCGGCCATAGGCCGAGTGGTTGCCGAGCACTATTTTGAAGAAGTTCTTGAGGGCGCTCGTTTGATAGAGGCCCAGTGCTCGAAGAATGTTATGTTTGAGTGATATGTATTCCTATTGTAAAAACAACGTTTTACTGAATTTATCAAGGCTATATTTATACTTTTGCCCGAAAGTATTGTGATGCCTCCTGTGCGGCCGTTTATGTATACATGTATATAACCTAAAAGATTGCAGTCGTCGGCTTCAGCCCCCACGCATATAATGTGGGGGTGTTCGCAGAAGACGCGTATTCACACTTAATCCAATGTCTTGGTCCTATTAAGGAGGTAATAGCACAACGAACTAGGCAACTAGACTATAATGCTTTAACACTTTCACTTAGCAAAGGAGTTTGATAGTGGGGCTACTATATAGCCCCTGGTGGCTCCGCACTCATCCAGATTCGGGGTGCATACAAGCCTGGCCGGGAAACGGCCCTTCGTTAATGCGGAGGAATCCCGAGGTCATCGAGTGGTTGACCAGTCTCACGTTATATCATGACAGTTAGTTTTCGGCTTTCTATACTGAGGTGCTCGTCCGGATGAACCAGGGCACAATTGCAGTAGTTCTCCTGGTGCCGCCTTAGCCGATAGAGCAGAACGTAAGGCAGCAAAACACAGGATCCGGGCAAACCCAACATTTGACCAAAGACATGATTCGTAGTTGATGCATATAAGGCCAAACTCGCGACGCCGGACACACCCTAAGGTATTCGGTCTTTATGGTGTAAACCGGGTCTAAACAGTACCCTTTGTAATAAACCCCTGGTGTCCAGGTACGTGCATTATTCTGGCGTGGCCACATGCCAAGACGTCAGTATCCTTCTCGATTTTACTGAGAAACCGAGGGATGTAAATCAACAAGAGACAGTAAAAAATGTTTACGCAGGGTCTTAATCTACAAAGAATCCTTGGAACGGGTCCCTGTTACACGTCTGCGCCTGTGTCTCCGTTGTGCCGTATCCTAGACAGGTGTAGCACAATGGTCATCTAAAAAAGAGAGGAACTTAATTGCCGTGCAAAAGATAAGTTATACTAAATAAACAATATATAGTTGAAATTGAGTAAAGGTGAGCCTTATTGCCAATTTTGCGCACGCGTTGAGCCCCTTGTATTATAATAGGGGTATAGCCATCAAACCTGTATTAATTACGTATAGCTACGCCGGACTCGTCTAACCGCGTCCGTGGTCTTAACGACCTGTCAAATGCTTGAGTTGGTGAGGCCGTTTAGTGTGCGGCGGCCAAGGCGGCCGCACCGTCCGTTGTAATATTTCCATTTACTGTAATGATGCCGTATGGACCGGGCATCTTGAGCTTGAGGGAAGTGTAATGTGGTATTGTGTTAAAGCGAGCGAAAGCTTCGCGTCCAAGTAGTGCTTGATAGCCACTTTGGAACGGAGCAACGTGGAAAGTTAAATTTTCGCGGCGGAAGTTATCGGGGAAGCCGAATATAACCTCTAGTAGCAGGGAGCCCCTGCAATGAGCCCCCGGGCCTGGCGTTACTCCTTTAAAGGTAGCATTGCTGAGGCAAATATTTGTTGGGTCTATCCCCATTTTGCGGACTGTGTCCTGATATATCAGGTTTAAACAGCTGCTGCCGTCCATCAGGACTCGTGTGAAGTGGTATCTGTCAATTATTGGATCTAGTACCAAGGCAGCCCATCCTGCCCGCCGAATACTTGCCGAGTAATCCCGATGGTCGAAGGTGATCGGTTGGGACGACCAGTGGCGGAGGTCCGCGGTGATAGGCCCTGGGGCATGTTTCTCTAAAGGTGCCGCTTTGTTTCTCCCTTTTATCACGTGTAACACGTTGACTGTTTTGACTTCTGGTGGGAATTTCTTCTGTTCCCCTGTGCTTTGCTTGCGAGGCTCGTCCTCGTATTCACTTGGTGTATCCTGCCCCTTGTGTTCGGCGTTGAGCTTGCCGGACTGTTTGAAGACCCAACATTCTCTGTGGGTATGATTTGCCGGTTTATCAGGGGTGCTATGGATCTGACATATTTGGTCCAAAATTTTGTTTAGGATGGACAGCTCGTCTTTGTTGCCTTTGGAGGGCGGCTTTTGCTGGCCTGGCCGAGAGCTTCTAAATCCGGCGTTTACCGCCGTGCTCTTCGGGCTGCCTTCCTTATTCCGGAGCTTATTCTTGCTGCATCATGATTTCCCGTTTCCATCCCTGACTTCGGATGTACTTGGGTCGCTGGTGCTGCATCGGGCTAACCAGTTGTCCTCGCCCGCGCAAAAACATGTCATGAGGCTTGTTAATGCTGCCATTGTTCTCGGCTTTTCATGACCGAGGTGTCTGGCAAGCCATTCCTCTCGAACGCTATGCTTGAAAGTTGCTAAGGCTTCGGTGTCCGGACAATCGACTATTTGGTTCTTTTTAGTGAGGAACATGTTCCAATGTTTTCGGGCTGACTCGCCGGGCTATTGAGCTATATGACTTAAATCGTCTGCATCCGGTGGTCGGACATATGTCCCTTGAAAATTTGCCCGAAAGGCGTCTTCGAGCTCTTCCTAGCTTTCGATGGAGTTTTCGGGGAGGCTTTTAAGCCAGTGCCGAGCTGGCCCTTTGAGCTTGAGGGGTAAGTACTTGATGGCGTGGAGATCATCTCCTCGAGCCATATGGATATGGAGGATGTAGTCCTCAATCTAGACCCTAGGGTCTGTTGTTCCGTCGTACGCCTCTATGTTTACGAGTTTGAATCCCTCTGGAAATTCATGATCCAGCACCTCGTCGGTGAAACATAGAGGGTGTGCGGCACCCCTATATTTGGGTGTACCGTGGTGTTCGGATGTTTGTTGTGTTGCATTGTATGTTGGAGCGCGCTTGCGTGGTCCATAGATGGATCTGGTTGCGCCGTCCTTTTGATGCGAGCCCTTATGCGGATCGCGTACTGGTTTATGTGCGGCGTCGTTTGCCACTTTATGTTGGCTATGTGGTCGTCTATCCGACCGGATGGCCGTTTTATTTTTTAATTGTGGAGGATCTAAGGCCTCCTCATCAAATTCAGGTAGCAACTTTCGCTTTGGATAGCTCTTGGTGTGGTGATTACTGCCGTACTTCACTACAGTGTTGAGTACTTCACTCCATTTGATCTTGAGTGTGTCTTGTGCAGCCTTGAGCCTTTGCTTATGTTTTTTCAGGCTCCTTGTCATGGCAACAAGCCTTTGGTGGGCGTTATGTTGCTCCTGGCGCCTGTCCGGTGTGGTGTCGTCCGGACTGTTATCTTCTACAGAGTCGGGTTGTTCGGTTTGACTCCCCGTGTTGCCCTGGTCGGGCGATGGTTCACCCTGTTCTATCGTTGGGTCCATACGATCGTTATTTCTGTCGAGGCGGGATTTGGAGCAGCGTTTACGCCGCCGCTTTGACTGCTTCTCGAGGGAACAACCCTTCGCTACGCCCTTCCGTTCCTCGTCGTTGTTTTCTTTGGGTGTGTCCACCATGTATATGTCATGTGATGAAGTGGGAGTCCAGTGCCCTGTGGGCACTGGTTCCTATTCGTCTCCTGCATCATCGTCCATACCGTCGATGTCTTCGGAGTCGAAGTCGAGCATGTCGGTTAAGTCATCGACAGTGGCTACTAAGTTGGTGGTGGGTGGGTGGCGAATTTCTTCGTCATTCGCATCCCAATCCTGCCAGACATAGTTCGGCCAGGACCGTCCTGACAAGGAGAGAGACCTTAATGAGTTCAGTATGCTGCCGAAGGGCGAGTGCTGAAAAATATCCGCGGAGGTAAACTCCATGATCGGCGCCCAATCGGATTCGACAGGAACAGGCGCAGGCGGTTCGGAGTCCGTGGCCAGAGAAGGATCCGACAGTTTGGCAACACGGCTCTCGTGAGGGGTAAGGTCGATATTCGGCTCGATCGCCACTGAGTTTACGACCTCCGTGGCGGGGTCTATCCGCCCGTCCATGGATGGCGCAACTGGCTCCGAATTAAGGGTCAGAGCGGCTGTCGGTGCGATTTCTTGAACACTGTCCAATGGTAGAGCTAAATCATACTCGTCTTGACCGCGTGGCGCACAAGGAAGGGGCTCGAATCCGTCACAATACTCGAGAAAATATGAGTGGAGAAAGGAGAAGAACTATACCAAATGTACCTTGACCGATGTTGAAGATGGATCAATGATCACTCAACGATGTAACAAGGAAATAGCACAATTGGTACCAATTCTTGTCGGTTTCTCACAACTGCACAAATAAGGCTTATGGTGGAGCTCGGTGAGGATAGTGGCACAAAAATTTGATGCAAAATGTTAGCAAGAATCAATAATGTTGAAAAATATTCACAAATTCTCAAGTGAAACAAGTAGACCGATAGCAATATGTGGCACATGGAAACAGACACACGGATAGATAAATGGGGTCGTGCAACCAAGGAATGAGCTCAAAATGTGGAATCCACAGAAAATGCTCTTGTTGCACAACTCTAGAGGGACTCTAGCATGATTGCTCAATAGGCAGATACGACACTTGTGCACAACCTATATGAGACAAAAATGCAATGACTTCTATCCCAAGTATGATATGTATATGATGTTCCAGTGGTATGATCCAAGATGATCGGATATGACGATCTTATATGCAATGTGGTATGATGCTATGGAACTTGCTTACAAGCTTCTTTGCTATTTCTCTTTTGCTTAAAAGCTTATTCTCTTTTTTTGTATATGGCCACAATGCGAAATGCATAAACCAAGATAGCAATTGGGTATATACAAGAACAATCTTGTGACACAAGGGATGATATGATACCAATATGATATGGTATGTATGCAATGTATGGTGTAGATCACTAATGTTCACAAGTAACGTTGCCGGCAATACTCAAATGGCTAGTCTCGATAGGCAAGTGACGCAAAATTGGCTAGGGGTTATGAATGCAATGGCAAGGGGATATACAATGGAGGGATACCACGATACCAAGATGATATGGAGGTTACCGTCTGAGGGAGTCCTGGATTAGGGGGTGTCCGGGTAGCCGCACTATACCTTCAGCCGGACTCCAGGACTATGAAGATACAAGATTGAAGACTTCGTCCCGTGTCCGGATGGGACTTTCCTTTGCGTGGAAGGCAAGCTTGGCGATGTGGATATTGAAGATCTCCTACCATTGTAACTGACTTTGTGTAACCCTAACCCTCTCCAGTGTCTATATAAACCAGAGGGTTTTAGTCTCTAGAACAACTTCATCATACAACAATCATACCATAGGCTAGCTTCTAGGGTTTAGCCTCCTTGATCTCGTGGTAGATCTACTCTTGTACTACCCATATCATCAATATTAATCAAGTAGGACGTAGGGTTTTACCTCCATCAAGAGGGCCAGAACCTAGGTAAAACATCGTGTTCCTTTCCTCCTGTTACCATCCAGCCTAGACGCATAGTTCGGGACCCCCTACCCGAGATCCGCCGGTTTTGACACCGACATTGGTGCTTTCATTGAGAGTTCCTCTGTGCCGTCGCAATCAGGAAGGATGCCTCTTCCCGTCTTTAAAGATGGTGCCATTACTAAGGGAGCCTTGGCTGTCAGCCAAACTCTCCAGCTAGGCGGTTTTCTCATGACCGCCTGTTCGGCCGTTGCGCCGACGGTGACCTCTCGGGTCATCAAAAGCAATCTTCATGTCAGCTCGGAACTCGTCGAGCAGTTAGATCCAATGGAGCTCTCTTCCATAAATGAGCTCTTGGATCGCATCGCCGCCTTGGGGGTCACTACGGATTATGACCAGGTTGGGCTTAAACCCGATCTAAGAGAAATTAATTCTCCCCAAGTCACCCATCATGTTGCCGTGGTAGAGGCATAGTGCGATGACTCTTCATCTATCTTAAGGACTAGCTACGTCCGGATTCCCGATCCCTCCAAGCCAGATACCCGCAGAGGGGAGGATGTAACTCAAGACCTGAACTTAGAATCAGGCAACGGGCTAGATTCATTGGACAATATCAAAGAATCCAAACTTCAGAGTTCCGAAACTGCTTGGCCTGTGAGTCTTAGATTGGGTGAAGTTACGGATTTAATTCCACCCACCCACTCGAACATAAGCGATCTATCCCAAATCAAGCAAAAGCCCGAAGAAACAGTACATCATTACTGGGCAAGGTTCCTCCTAGTTATGAACAGGATAAAGGACTGCCGCGAGGAAGAAGCAATCTCAATCTTCTGCAATAATTGCACGGACAAGGGAATCCTCAACGCCATAGGTCGTCGTGATCTTACACGCTTCGCTGACTTGGCAACCATAGTACAAAAGTACTATGCGATGGAAAGGGCCCAGAAAACCGAAACTAAATTTTGGGACAATCCGGCCCTGAATAGAAACCTCGTCTAAAATAAAAGGGTGCATTATCATCAGACACCCGGGTTAAAAACCAAAAAACCAAAACCCTCTACAGGGCATGGAACCGTACTGGAGGGATGGCTTAATGGACCCTGTAAAATTCATAGTACAGAGGACGCCACAGCAACTCATAGCCTTAGAACATGTTGGATACTCCGGCAGGTGGCCAAAATGGGCGAAGATCTCCTAATTTCGGAGGCCGCAGAAAGCCACCTCAGGGACTCCAGTACAGTCTTAACAGTCTCTGAGACTTTCGCATCAAATAATATGCGAAAAAGAACACTCCACAGCCTCGCCGAAGTCTATCAAGTAGCAACAATAAACCCATGGAGTGACACGGCTATCACTTTTAATGCCAGTGATGAACCTAAATTCCGAACAGCTCGAGCACCAGCCGCATTGGTACTCAGTCCTATAGTGGACGGCTTTCGCCTCACCAAGGTACTCATGGACGGAGGCAGCGGATTGAACCTCATTTATGAGGAAACCCTTCAAAAAATGGAAGTAGACTGGAACCGCATTGAGCGAAGTAGCACAACCTTTAGAGGAATAATCCCCAGTCGGGAAGCGCGCTGTACAGGAAAAATCATACTAGATGTGGTGTTCGGCACGCCGGATAATTATAGGTCCGAAGAGGTCACATTCCAAGTGGACCCGTTCAGTAGCGGACACCACGCTCTGCTGGGGCGGGAAGCGTTTACAATCATCCAAGCAATACCCCATTACGGATACATGAAGCTCAAGATGCCCGGGCCGAACGGAATCATCACTCTTGCTAGTGATCCGGACATAGCACTCCACGCCGAAAACAAGACAGCCGCATTGGCCCTTGAGGCACTGTCCGAAGCCCTAGCGGCTGAGGAACTGACTACGTTGCGCTCCACGGTAAACAGGGACGATGTGATACTCGACAAAAGAGCCAAGTCCACCTCCTTTAAACCAGCGGATGAAATAGTCAAATTCCAGGTCCATCCAATGGACCCCAATAAAACAGCTTCCATCGGGGCACGATTAAACCCCGATGTAGACGCCGCACTGCGAGAATTCCTATGGGAGAACTGGGACATTTTTGCCTGGCACCCTTCAGACATGCCAGGAATCCCACGCAGGCTGGCCGAAAACAGCTTAAATATCCTAAAAGGATTCAAACCTGTCAAACAAGCCCTTCGGTGTTTCTCTGAGCCCAAGAGACAGGCAACGGGAGAGGATCTAGCCAAACTATTGGAGGCCGGATTCATCAGAGACATAAAACATCCGGACTGGCTACCAAACTTGGTGATAGTACCAAAGGAGGACAAATCCTGGCGCCTGTGCGTTGACTTCAAAGACCTTAACAAGGCTTGCCCAAAGGATCCCTTCCCCCTCCCCCGCATCGATAAAATTATCGACGCCACGGCAGGAAACGATTCGTTGTGCTTCCTCGATGCATACTCCCCTTACCATCAAATCAAGATGGCCGAGTCAGACCAAGCCGCAACGGCATTCATCACCCCATACCGCCCATTCCGCTTCAACACAATGCCTTTCGGGCTCAAAAACGCCGGCTCAACATATCAGCGCATGATTCAGACATGTCTGGCAAACCAGATCGGCAAAACAGTAGAGGCATACATGGATGATGTGGTCGTAAAAACAAGACATGTCGAATCTCTAGTAGACGACTTGGGGCTTACATTTGACAACCTCCGAGCATATGACATCAAGCTAAAAACGGAAAAATGCGTTTTCGGCGTTCCAGCCGAAAAGCTCTTGGGCTTCATTGTATCCGTTAGAGGAATCGAAGCAAATCCAGCCAAGATCCGAGCTTTGTCACAATTGGATATCCCAAAGGACCTCAAACAAATACAAAAATTAACCGGATGCGTGGCGGCTCTAAGCCGCTTTATGTCCCGCTTGGGAGAAAAGGCGCTACCCCTCTATCGCCTCCTTCGGCGCACCGAACACTTCGAGTGGACGGATGCCGCCACAGCCGGACTCGAGGAAATAAAAGCCATATTGGCAACAAACCTTGTCCTGGCCGCGCCAAACATCGGCGAACCAATGCTATTGTACATCGCAGCAACCCATCAAGTTGTCAGCGCAATACTCGTCGTCGAGCGGGAAATGGACGGACACAAATCAAGGTACCCACATTATCAAAAGATTGCATATGCGGTATTCATGGCATCCCAGAAGCTACGACACTACTTTCAAGAGTGTTCAATCACAGTAGCATCGGAAGTACCACTCAATGATATTATAAACAACCGTGACGCAACGGGCCGGATTGCAAAATGGGCCATCGATCTCCTCCCGTTCGACATAACTTATAGGCCACAGCGAGCTATCAAGTCGCAAGTTTTGGCCGACTTCATCACAGAATGGACGGAGGCCGAACTCCCTAAAGAGTACGGCACATATTCAAACTGGATCATGCACTTCGACGGTTCCAAAATGTTGGCCGCACTAGGGGCCGGCGTCGTTTTGACGTCCCCCACAGGAGACATAGTTCAATACATACTCCAGATTATGTACACGGACTCCAACAATGCAACCGAATATGAGGCCCTTTTACATGGTCTTCGGATGGAAGTATCCATGGGCATTCAACGCCTAGAGGTGTGCGGGGATTCGAACCTCGCGATATCCCAAATAAATGGAGACTTCGACGCCAAGGATCCAAAAATGGCAGCTTACCGCAACGCCGTCATCAAAATGTCAGCTCTGTTTGAGGGGCTCGAATTTCACCATATAGCCCGAGAAAACAATCAGGCGGCAGACGTCCTGGCACGCATCGGTGCAAAACGCGATGCGGTCCCCCCAACATCTTCCTAGAAAGGCTATTCAAGCCATCCGTAGTATGGGAGGGGGAACATGGCAATATTAGCCCGGACCCAACCGCACTGTCTGACGCCGAACAATCTGACATAATCGGAGGCTCTGTCAATGAAATCACAACCTCAGCCCATGTACTAATGGCCGTTATCGCCTCGTGGACAGAACCATTCCTAGCCTACCTTACTAGGCAAGAACTCCCAGAGGACCAAAACAAGGCACGCTGTATAGTGCGGCGATCTAAAGCCTATAAAGTCCATGAGGGAGAACTTTATAAGAAAAGCACTACCGGAGTCCTTCAAAGGTGCATCTCCGAAGAGGAAGGGCGGAACCTGCTGGCTGAAATTCATGCCGGACGTGGTGGCCATCACCCTGCAGGCCGGTCCCTTGTAAGCAAGGCTTTCCGTACAGGCTTTTATTGGCCAACGGCCCGGGCGGACGCTCAGGACTTGGTCCAAAAATGCGTCGGTTGCCAGCTTTTTGCAAACCAAAGCCATATGCCACCCACCGCCCTCCAAACTATCCCCATCACTTGGCCTTTCGCGGTCTGGGGGCTTGACATGGTGGGACCCCTTAAAGGCGGAACCCACAAGAAAAAATACTTACTAGTCATGGTGGATAAGTTCACCAAATGGATAGAAGCCAAGCCTG
Organism: Triticum aestivum; assembly: GCF_018294505.1. Classification (NCBI taxonomy): domain Eukaryota; kingdom Viridiplantae; phylum Streptophyta; class Magnoliopsida; order Poales; family Poaceae; genus Triticum; species Triticum aestivum. The sequence continues at coordinate 234,182,402 of NC_057806.1, read as the reverse complement.
TTAAGACGGCCGAATCCGGACCTATGATAGACTTTATATCCAGGGTCGTACACCGTTATGGCGTCCCCCACAGCATCATCACTGATAACTGCACGAACTTTACGGCCGATGAGGTAAAACTCTGGTGCAAAAACATGGGCATCAAGCTTCCATCTATCACCCACAAACTAACGGTCAGGTCAAACGTGCAAATGGTCTCATCATGAGCGGCATCAAACCCAGATTAGTGCGGTCCCTCAAGGAATCTAACACGCACTGGGTAGAGGAGCTCGACTCCGTACTCTGGGGGCTGCGGACCACGCCGAATCGCACCACCGGATACACACCATTTTTATGGTGTACGGCGCATAGGCAGTCTTGCCCTGCGACATAATTCATGACTCACCTCGAGTGCGCATGTACGAAGAAAGGGATGCCGAGCTCGATCGGCAGGACAGTTTGGACACCTTAGAGGAGGAGCGCGACGTGGCAAAAGCCCGTTCCGCATTCTATCAACAGCAGGCTCGAAGATATCAAAGCAGAGAAGTGCAGGCCAAAAACTACAACGCTCGCGAATTAGTTCTACGCCTGCCAGACAAGAAAAAGGACAAGCTGAAGCCCAAGTGGGAACGTCCCTTCATAATCGACCAAGTCCTGACTGGTGGAGCATACCGCCTGCGAGATGCGTCGGATAAACGACTCGAGCCGAACCCATGGAACGCAGCCCGTCTCCGAAGATTCTATGCCTAGCGCCGGACTCTGTGTTTGTCTCCTTCCTTTGTCCATTTTTTACATTTTCTGTCTTACCCCCTCTTTTCTTTTATAGCCCTTAAAGGCTCCTCAAGTGACGTGCTACTTGCGCTCATTAAACCTGGGGGCTTCTTTAACAAAAGCTTATTTACTCGGGCTTCACGCCCACCACATGTGTCAAACTTCCGCATGTACCTTTTCTTCACCATTATAAGCATCGATATGACTTAAGTTTTGGCCAAGCTGGGTTGCCTGGCTCCTGTGCTTACCCCTACATTCCCGATTGTTCGGCTAGGTGGTAAAGGGAGCACCTCTGCGATTGTTACTGCCGGATCAGCCGGATGTGTACCTCAGACTGGGTGAAGCCGAAAGCTAGCGTTCTTAAGGGAATATTCGGTCGGTGAACTAAAAGACCTTTTTTTACTTATTTATACATATGCACCCAGATGATTTTCCTGCGTTTGTTGTCCGGACATGCACTTTAGGGCATGCCTCCCAGAGAAAGGGACCCCTAACGGAACTATTCTCTCTGGAAGATGTTTCTTACTAACCATGTAATATAACATAACTAGTCGGGCACTTGTCTGATAAAGCACTAATGACCCCTACGCCTGGTCTCCATGCATACCCCGGTTCTTACATAACCGGTAGGGTATTCAGACACACTCTGGACCATCAGGTCCTGAGGTTGAAGCGAAAAGGTCGGCAACGACAAACGATCTACAATCCGGCTAGAAGGCATTACACATGTCAATTAAAAATTACATAGTCACTTTGATTGATTGTATTCCTCTTCAATACCATCTAACAGGCTGTCTAACTTATAGTCCGTCTGGGAATACTTTGCGGCCAATTCTACTTGGCCATACACTAAGCTTACAGGGATCTCCTTCCTGTCAGCCCCCAGAGGTCCGACCTTGGCCATGTGGTCTGGGTCAGACTTCGTGTACCGCATCTTCACCATGGCCCAGGCCTCCCTAGCGCCTTGTCGGCAGGCCGATATCTTCCACAACCAGAAGCGCCGCCGAGCTCCCTTAAGCTTCTCCGAAAGCTCTCCAAGGCCCTCGGGCATGGAGTGGGAAGGCCATAAGGCTTGGGCAACGCCTCGCATCGCCTGCCGAACTCGCTCGTGCAGTTGCGAGAGCTCGGGAAGAAGGTCACCCGTAGAACCGGGCATCTCCTCTGCAGGACGACCCGTTAGCATACCTACAGACTTTACTCTGTTAGTCGACTTCCTCGCCGAACTCTTTTCTTTCAAAGATTCGCTTAAGCACTTATTAAATATGCCGCGTTGAAGCCGCTGATTCTCCTTAGTGGAGTCCGACAGCTGGCCACGAACATCTTTAAGTTCAACATCCAGCTTGGTGTTGGCGTCCTGAAGATCATTCTTCTCCCGCCTCACCCTTGTCAGCATACTCTCACCGGCCTTTAGCCGGCATAAGAGTTGTTGCCTCTCCGGATCCAGTCCGGCGCCATCTGCAATATGATTTGTCAGTTTTACACCCACGCCGCACTTCACAAGATACTAATCTTTCGAAGTGTATCTTACCAGAGGGGGTCTCTTTGGGCTCCCCTGCTGCGGCTAGTGCGGCCTCCAGTTGGGCCTTGCACTCTTCCAGCTCCTGGGACAGTACGGTATTCTTCTCTGTAAGAACCTGCATAACAAATGATCCTTAAATCAGTTACTCTAACTGTTTCAAGTCTCGGGGGCTACTGGTATATATATATATATATATATATATATATATATATATATAATTACCAAAATTTTCTTACCCGTATGTCTTTTACATATTGCTTCGTGGCTCTGGCTAGACCATTTTGAGCGGCACGGAGGTACGCATCTCCCGAATTAAAGGCATCTAATGCCTCTTGGGAGAAACAAGCATCGCGAAGAATTGTCCGGCGACGCCTGTGGTTCATGGCACTCTCCACCTCAGAGTTGGTGGCGGATAACCTATCCACATCCTCCATCAGAGGAGCGTCTAGTGCGCGCCTGGTGTTCGCCTCCGCCTCCGGACCAGGCATTGGAGCCTAGCTGGTGGAGGCGCGGTTGGCAGCCTCTCCGGGTATAGTCCGGCGAGGTCTCTTTGTCCTGAATAGAGCATGAGTGTTAATATGCCTCGTAGGTGTAACACCTGGGATAAGGGGGCGCGCCATACCATTGCGCTGACGCCTCGGTCCGGACTGCACCTCTTTTCTGCCCACGGGGCCCTGCGGCCCCTCGTTGGCTTGCCGCCGCAGGTTCGGCCTCCTGTCTCAAAAACCTCCCCTGCAAAGCTCGGTTGTAATCAGAAAACTGCAAACACGAGAGGGCGGACACCTATTCGGGGTACTGGGACTTCGATCTCAGTTACCTGGGAGGCCGGGATTAGCCCTGGGTAATTGGCCGTAATGGCCACCAAGGCGTTGCCCTTGCTCAATTGATGGAACACTACATCAATCAACTCCATAGATATGTCCGGATCCTCTTGAGAGGCCGGGTCGAGGGACCTTCCTGGGTCCTCGGGTTGTGGAGGAGGGCTGTTTATTTCCTTAACAGCCCGGCGCAGTTCCTGCGTTGAAGTCATTAGACTAAATATTTAACAATGGGAATACAGAACGGATGGGCAAGTAAATGCAGCCGCTTACCCATCTTGGTGGATTATGCATAGAGAATCCACCCTGTGGGTTGACGCGGAGAAATTCCTCCTCTTCTCCCTTACACAAAGTGGACAAGATCTTTAGTAGAGCGGCAGCCGAATCCGGCCCCTTACGGCCGTAGCGGGTGGCGTCGTCCTCCCCATTGAAGTCCCACATGGGGTGGCTTCTATACTGAAGTGGCTGCACCCCCCGCATAATGCATTCGGCCATAACCCCGATCATGGTCAGTCCGGAATGGGCTAACAATCTTATTCGGCCCATTAGGTAAATGATGTCCCTGTAGCTTTCCCTCTGAGGGCTCCATGGATGCCAGCTCAGGCGCTTCTTTAAGGAGCACTATCGAACTCAGGGAGGCCGATCCGAACAGGATCCGGCAGCGGGACGTCCTCCATATAAAACCATTCCGAAGGCTAGTCTTCGGACGCCTTCTTTGGGGTTCCGGATAGATATCCGGTCCCGGCGATGCGCCACACTTCGGCTCCGCCCACTTGATACATTGACCCCTCCTTAGAGCAGGGCACCAGGCAGAATAACCTCTTCCACAGCGCGAAATGAGCCTCAACACCCAAGAGTAGCTCGCAAAGGGCGACGAAGCCCGCGATATGCAATATAGAGCCGGGCGTGAGATTGTGCAGCTGGAGGCCGTAGAACTCCAGAAGCCCACGGAGAAATGGATGAATTGGAAATCCAAGTCCTCTCATTAGATAAGGGACGAGGCACACCCGCTCTCCTTTGGAGGGATTGGGGGTGCTCTCCGCTTGCTCTCCACCATTATAGGTGGCAAGTCCGGCTCGGACCGGGACCATATAGGCCTGAGGGAGAAATCCCTTGGCCTGAAGCGACACTAGCTCGCTGTGCGGGATGGAGCACCTCTCCCAGTCTCCAGGTTTAGGACTGGAAGGGCAAGAGGAGGAGCTGTGATGGCTGGCCGTGTTGGAATGGACCTTTGCTGGAGGCGCTCTGATGATTACTCGCGGGGAGGAGAAGGTGTGGTTTGGATCTGAATCCCCATCCCATTAAATAGGCGGCTCGTTTATGCGGCTAGGGGTGTGAATGTAAAAACACCCTGACTTTTCGCATTCGTTTGACACGTGGAAGATGGCCATTATTGGGCGTGGAAGCCAAGGTGCGCTACATTATGAAAATCGGACGTTATTCAGCAGGTACATGGAATTTGGAGAAGAACCCGCCTTGCAATGCCGAAGACAATCTGCATGCCGGACTCGTCGTCATTGAAGCCTAGTTCAGGGGCTACTGAGGGAGTCCTGGATTAGGGGGTGTCCGGGTAGCCGGACTATACCTTCAGCCGGACTCCAGGACTATGAAGATACAAGATTGAAGACTTCGTCTCGTGTCCAGATGGGACTTTCCTTGGCGTGGAAGGCAAGCTTGGCGATGTGGATATTCAAGATCTCCTACCATTGTAACCGACTTTGTGTAACCCTAACCCTCTCCGGTGTCTATATAAACCGGAGGGTTTTAGTCCGTAGAACAACTTCATCATACAACAATCATACCATAGGCTAGCTTCTAGGGTTTAGCCTCCTTGATCTCATGGTAGATCTACTCTTGTACTACCCATATCATCAATATTAATCAAGCAGGACGTAGGGTTTTACCTCCATCAAGAGGGCCCGAACTTTGGTAAAACATCGTGTTCCTTGCCTCCTGTTACCATCCGGCCTAGACGCACAGTTCGGGACCCCCTACCCGAGATCCGCCTGTTTTGACACCGACACCGTCCGTGGCGATGATGAGTGGCGGTGATCTTGATTGAGATACCAAGATGATGGAGACTCATCCCTAAGTAGCCGAAACACCTTAGGAAACGGAAAAACCGCGAACTCAAAATCTCAAATGTCAAATGGTAGTAGCGGGATGCGGAAATGCAATGGTGGGATTTGAGACGCAATGCGGAAGTAGAGGGTAAGGTGGTGTACTATACACGGTGTCGGAGTTGGAAGCATGGTCCCTAAGTAGCCGAAACACCTTAGGAGACACAACTCACAACACTAACAAAATTGGGTTAATTTGGGGTGGCGGAAGTATATTGTGGGCAAGTCTATGCGGAAGTTATGGTGGTGGTGGTGGTTGATGAATAAGAAATCATATCTAAGTAGCCTAAACACCTTAGGAGACTCAAATCACAACTCAAACAACCTCAAATGCTATAAGGAACAAAATTGGTTAGGTTGCCGAAGTCGGTGGTGGTTATGCGGAGGTTGTGGTGGAAGCCCTAGGAAAAGATGCCAATGTTCCAAAAATTTGATGGATTCAAATGGTGATGGTAGTATTTTGTGGGAAGGGGGATGTCAAGAGCTTTTCAACGAGCTAAAGAACGCGAAAATCGGACTCTGGATGAATTAGTTATGAACAAAATGGTGAAACGTGAAAGGCTGAAGTTACAGGGGCTGGACATCCGGGCTCGGGGCCGGAAATCCGGGACCTGATGTCCAGAACTGCGCGCGAATTGCGCTCCAGGAGCCAGATGTCCGGCTTGGGGCCCGGATGTCCAGCCCGACGATTCTAGATCGGGATTTGGACTTTGAAACTCGATTTGGGGCGGAAATAGATGATTTTAGGGGCAAAATTACAGAGATTTCATGGATGAAAAGTGGGGAAACTTGGGGATATGCTAGATCCACTTGAAATCAAGCAAATGCATGGATCAAATCCAACAAAACTTCATCTCACCAACAAATCACAAAAAAAAATTGGGGCTATTTTTGGTGGGGATTTTCAAAATTAGGGAAGAACACAACAAAATCAAGCTAGAAAACAAAAGAGGGGAGGCTCCGAAACCGTGATCAACGTGGCTCTAGATACCAAGATGATGTAGGGTAGGAACCCTAGATGGCCGATCTTTCACGAAAGGAGCAGATCCAGCGATGAACATGAAGAACACGAGTGGAAACACGAGGGGAAATCACAAAGGGGCACAAAGAGAAACACTCAAACCAACAAGATTAAGTCACACATATGATAGATGCTCGAAACACGAGATGAGATACAAGATCCAAAGTCAACAAGGGACGATACAAATGGTAACCGGTCTTCTCCGGTAGCAGGTCTTGATGGTCTTCTCCATAAGGAGGTCTTGAATCCATGTGGATCTTCTCCGAAGAGGGGCCACGATCTTTCTCGTGGAGTAGATCCGATATGGATGGGCGATGCTCTATCTCTAGTATGAGCTTACACAATGCTAACCCTAACTAGAAGGAGGTGGGGAGTATATATTGTCTAAGCCACCAATGGTTAAGTGGGAAAGAGGGATATATGGGCCCTTGGCCCATTCACTATGCGCAGACATGCGCCGGATGTCCGGGCTCGGGGGCGGATGTCCGGGGCTTCGCGACGGGCCAGATGTCCGGGCTGGCGGGGTCAGTTCCAGACGCATTCGGTGATGGAGGGGCCGGATGTCCGAGCTGGAGGGGACAGATGTCTGGGGCTTCGGGAGGAGCCGGATGTCTGGGGTGATGGTAGGATGTCCGGGCTGCGCTGGGCCTTTGCGGTGCTCTCTGGATGGCCGATGCCGGATTTCCGAGGGTCGGGCCGGATGTCCGGGCTGGGGCCGGATGTCCGGCCGCTGTAGCAACTGTCCCTTCTTCCTTCTTCTTCCTTCACTTCCGTGCATGCTTGGCCTTGGTCCTTGGGCTCTCCATGGTCTCCTCGGGTGTACCTGAGTATGCACAAGGTCCGCGCTTGAAGTAGCATCCATATCTTACATGCGGAAAGGGAAGATTCGGAAAGGAGCGAGTTCACCTTAGGTCCAAAGGCGTTTGCTTGAGTGTACATGGGGATGATCGTAGGATGCTCCGCATCATGGTGGACTATAGACGGTGTCGGAGTTGGAAGCACGGTCCCTATGTAGCTGAAACACCTTAGGAGACACAACTCACAACACAAACAAAATTGGGTTAAGTCGGGGTGGAAGTGTATGGTGGGTAAGCCTATGCGGTAGAGGTGGTGGTGGTTGATGAAGAAGCAACCATCCCTAAGTAGCCTAGACACCTTAGGAGACTCAAATCACTCCTCAAGCAACCAATAATGCGATGGGGAATAAAATTGGTTAGGTTGCGGAAGTCGGTGGTAGTGTAGCAGATGATGTGGTGGCAGCACTAGGCAAAGATGCCAAAATTCACAAAATTTTATGGAGTCAAAAGATGTTATTATTATTTTTGTGGGAAGGGGGATGTGAAGAGCTTCGAAACGAGCTAAAGAATGTCAAAATCGGAGTTTGTATGAATTAGTTATGGCCGAAACAAAATTTCACCGAAGTCAGTTTTTACAGGTAGCGGACGTCCGGAAATGAACGGATGTCTGGTCGCCGGATGTCCGGTCGGGTCGGAAATCCGCTAATTTCAGCTCGGGTTAGGGGTTCCGGTCATCCAGTAAGGTCGGACGTCCGGTGCTTCCTGGGTCTCCAGACGTCCGGTAAAGTGACGGTCGTCCGATGGGTTGGGGTCAACTCGAGATCCGAGTTTTGGGACGCGATTTTGGGCAGAAAATGGGGATTTTGGGGTCAAAATTCAGGAGATTTCGTGGACGAAAGATGGAGAAACTTGGGAAATACTAGATCCACTTGAAACAAAGCAAATCCATGGATCAAATCCAACAAAACTTCCTCAAACCAACAAATCACAAAAAAAAAATTGGGGCTATTTTTGGTGGGGATTTTCGAAATTGGGGAAGAAGAAAACAAAATTAGGCTAGAAAAACGAAGAGGGGAGGCTCCAAAATTGTGATCAACGTGGCTCATGATACGAAGATGATGTAGGGTAGAACCCTATGTGGCCGATCTTTCACGAAAGGAGCGGATCCCGCGAAGAACATGAAGAACACAAGGGGAATCACGAGGGGAAACACGAGAGAAACACTAAAGCCAAAAAGATATGTTCACACATATGCTAGATCCTCGAAACACAAAGAGATACACGATCCAAATCTAACAAGGGACGATACAAAGGGTAGCTGGTTCTTCTCCGTGAGGAGGTCTTGAATCCACAAGGGGATCTTCCTGTAAAGGGGTCTTGAATCCAAGGTGGATCTTCTTTGAAGAGGGGCCGTGGTCTCTCTTAAGGAGTAGATCTGATATGGATGAGTGAAGCTTTATCTCACAAATGAGCTAACATAACGCTAACCCTAACTAGGAGGAGGTGGAGGAGTATATATATTCTAGGTCCACGAAGGGGTAAGTGGGAGAGGGATACATGGGCCTCGGGCCCAATCTCTGCACGCAGATTGGTACCGGACGTTCGCTGGGGACCGGTCGTCCAGTGGCTCATGGGCTTCCCGACGTCCGGTAGTCACCGGACTTCTGCTCACTTTGGCTCGGTTGAGGTGGCACCGGACATCCAGTTGCTTGCGGTCGTCCGGTCGCTGGTCGTCCGGTATCGTCGGTCTTCCGCAGATTTGGCTCGGGTGTAGATGTGCCGGTCGTCCGGTGGGGGCTGGATGTCCGCTCACTGGGAGGGGCCGTTCGCCCGGTGTCGTCCGGATGTCCGCTTGCTGGAGCTACTTCGGCAGCTCTTCTTCTTGCGTCTTTGTTTCCACGCTTCCCTCGCGGATGGTGTAGTTGTACACTTGCGCTTGCACTCCTCCTCGTCGTCCGTATAGTTCCGACAATACCTATGCATGCACACAAGTGGAGTGTCAAGTAGTATACCATCCTCAAAGGGGTCAAGAGAACACGCGTAAAGGAGATGATTAACCTTTGTGTATGTGAAGTGGATGTCAAACGTGTCACTTGCCAAACGGACTCCTGACATTGTGATGTCCGTAGGATGCTCCGCACAAAAAGTACAAAAATATAGAATTAAAAATATATAATGTAACAAAGATTTGATGCAAATATATAGATAATGTAGCAACAGACGGTATATGTTCACAAATTTAGGCCATGCCGGCCATGGTAGGTTGAGATTGAACATACTGAGCGCTCCCTGAAGTCATCCGAAATGGTGAGATAGAACTTCGTTTCTGACTGGCCACGACCACAGTTTCCCGATTTGTGCTCGCACTATGGACACATGAATGAACACCCACGAATCTGGTAGAACAAAAATGATTCCACGGCGATTTCCGCCGGTTGATTAACAGCGAAGGACGTATTGCGATAAGAGATGAGTGAATATTTCGGTAATTAAGTTGACTACCTTCTCCATGAGAAAAATCCCGGGCCCAATCCCGCAGAAAACCCCAGTCGACCAGAGTCTAGAATGTCGGTGCAAATAAGTGGCGGAAAGCGGTGGAGGCAAAATCCGGTGCCGTTTGGAGCGCAACCCACGCTCGCCGCTAACAGCCGTCGAGCTTAGGGTGCAGAGTTGCGGAGGATTCCGCGACGAGTGAGTGGGGACGAAGTGGGCGAGGGTTTTCTTTTCCTTTTGCATGTGTGAGTGAACTGATAGAGGAAAAGGTGTCCCATCTTTCGATGAGATGGTGGCTACCGTTTTGGAGGAAGTCGACTTTGACGATCCGACTACGAACGTGCGAGGACGTCACGCCTTAGCAATCGCTAAACCAACTCTAAGAGGTAATTGACCACGCCGGAGCACGATCAACCTGGTCACGAAGGTCTGTTTCCTGTAGGAAAACGAAGAACAAGCAAGAAACTGAGATTGCAATCTGGATATTGCGAATATAAAAGGAAAGCTTTATTGATCAAGGTGGGGTTCTGTGACGCCTTTGTCTGGTCGTTGAACACAAACGAAGTACGCGAATTGCAGTTGTGGTGAACTGTAATCCAAACAAAACCCAAGTCTAAACGATGCCTTGAGGGCTGTATATATGGAGGAGAGAAGGGGAATTTCGTGGCCCTTGGAGGAGGGGTCCGAAACCAACCCTAACTCTTGTTTCCCCACACATACGGACTCTAAAAACAACCTATAATCAAGTATTTCAAAATTACATGGGCCTGGCCCAAAAATAAGGTGACGTAGCACCTAGGATAGCCTCTGGACGAAATTTATGAAGTGGCATCTTGTATATTTCATCCAAGGCTTCATGCACTAATTATGGTGGCTTCAAAGTCCTGGAATCATCACTTGTAACTCCGTTCTTGTTCCCCGTGCGCACGCTATCATCCCCATGCTTGAACTTGCTCCAAGGTTCATCTTTCTTGTGCAAGCTAGGCCCTTCATTTGTAAGAAAAACAAATGTATCAAATTTAGGCAGCATCATATCTCATGAACATTAGAATCGTTACCAAGAAGCGAAAGTACCTGGTAATTTAATTGGCGTGCGCGAGCTCTAGTAATTGGTCCAGTATGTATAGCAGCTGGGGTTGTGGGTGTAACAATGGTATTAATGTCCTCATCATGAACACACACGGTTCAGAGAGGAGACGGAGATGAATAGTGTGCGATAGTAAATCACCGAGATTGAATGGGAATCCAAATTTCCTTTGTCCTTCATCCATGAGTTTTTTTCTTCAATGAGCATAAACCCTACTAATCACCGTGTTCAAATTTGAGACTTTTTCGGGTTCATTTACAATATTTAGGGGATTATGTGCATTTTGTAGGCATTAATGCACGAAATTCAAATTCAAACAATGGGTGCATGAAAGGGTGCACAAGAACGGTCTGGAAAACCATGCTCGTGCTATTTAGTACATTCTCATGCTTTTTACAAGGAATGAGTAGATATTTCAAGGAAATGTGTGGCAATAGTCAACCATAAACGCGTCGTTTACTGGGTTAACAACTATACAAAAATGAAAAACATGCTTGGAAAACACATGATGCCTGGTGTGGTGCCATGGTATGACCTCACTTTGCCCTGGTAAAAATGTCGTCAGGCACGTCTTTCGTAAAATGAACCATCGCTGAGGAAATTTCATGGTTTCGAGGGGGAAATCACCAAGATTGAAAGGCGGGGTCCAAATTTCCTTTATCCTTTGTCCACGAGTTTTTTTCTATGATGAACATGCAACCTGCAAATCACTGTGTTCAAATTTGGCAATTTTCCGGGTTCATTTTCCATACTTAGGGGATTTTGTGCATTTCGTAGGCATTAATGCACATAATTCAAGTTCAAACAATCGGTGCATGAAAGGATCCACAAGAACGGCCAGGAAAACCATGCTCGTGCCATTTAGTAAATTCTCATGCCATTTACAAGGAATAATGGATAGATATTTCGTTGAAATGTGTGGCAATTTTCAACCACAAATGTTTGTGTGTTGGGTTTTCAACTATAGGAACAATGAAATAAATGCTTAAAAAACATGATGCCTGGTATGGTGCCATTGTATGACCTCACCATGCCCTGGTAAAAATTTGAGAAGGTTTGGCTTATGTCGTCATGCACGCACTTCATAAATCGAACCATCACCGAGGAAGTTCCATGCTTTCAAGATGGAAAATCCCCAAGATTGAAGGGGAATCCAAATTTCCGTCCTAGTTTGTCATTCAGTTTTTTTCCAACGATCAACATACCGCCTCAAATGCAACATGTTCAAAATTGACATTTCTCCAGGCTCATTTACCATATTTAGGGGATTATGTGCATTTTCTAGGCATCAATGGACATAATTCAATTTCAAAAAATCGGTGCATGAAAAGGTGCACGCGAACGGTCTAGCAAACCATGCTTGTTTTATTTAGTACATTCTCATGCCTTTTACAAGGAATGGACATATATTGCAAGGAAATGTGTGGCAATAGTCAACCATAAACACGTCGTTTACTCGGTTAATGATACGTCTCCGTCGTATCTACTTTTCCAAACACTTTTGCCCTTGTTTTGGACTCTAACTTGTATGATTTGAATGGAACTAACCTGGACTGACGCTGTTTTCAGCAGAATTGCCATGATGTTGTTTTATGTGCAGAAAACAAAAGTTCTCAGAATGACCTGAAACTCCATGGAATATCTTACAATAAATAATAAAAAATCCTCGCCAAAGATGAAGACCAAGGGGCCCACACCCTTGCCACGAGGGTGGGGGGCGCCCCCTAGGGCGCACCCCCTACCTCGTGGGCCCCCTGGAGACCTCCCGACTCCAACTCCAACTCTATATAACTGCTTTCGGGGAGAAAAAATATGAGAGAAGAAATCATCGCGTTTTACGATACGGAGCCGCCGTCAAGCCCTAAAACCTCTCGGGAAGGCTGATCTGGAGTCCGTTCGGGGCTTCGGAGAGGGGGATTTGCCGCCGTCATCATCATCAACCATCCTCCACCACCAATTTCATGATGCTCACCGCCGTGCGTGAGTAATTCCATCGTAGGCTTGCTGGACGGTGATGGGTTGGATGAGATTTATCATGTAATTGAGTTAGTTCTATTAGGGTTCGATCCCTAGTATCCACTATGTTCTGAGATTGATGTTGCTATGACTTTGCTATGCTTAATGCTTGTCACTAGGGCCGGAGTGCCATGATTTAAAATCTGAACCTATTATGTTTTCATCAATATATGAGAGTTCTTGATCCTATCTTGCAAGTGTATAGTCACCTATTATGTGTTATGACCCGTTATCCCCGAAGTGACAATAATTGGGATACTTACCGGTGATGACTGTAGTTTGAGGAGTTCATGTATTCACTATGTGCTAATGCTTTGTTCTGGTTCTCTATTAAAAGGAGGCCTTAATATCCCTTAGTTTATATTAGGACCCCACTGCCACGGGAGGGTAGGACAAAAGATGTCATGCAAGTTCTTTTCCATAAGCACGTATGACTATATTTGGAATACATGCCAACATTATATCGATGAACTGGAGCTAGTTTTGTGTCACCCTAGGTTATGACTGTTACATGATGAACTGCATCCGGCATAATTATCCATCATTGATCCGATGCCTACGAGCTTTCCATATACCGGTTTACGCTTATTTACTTTCCCGTTGCTATTGTTACAATCACTACAAAATATCAAAAGCATTACTTTGCTTTCGTTACTCTTTTGTTATCGTTACCATCACTATTATATTAGTTTGCTACTAAACACTTTGCTGCAGATACTAAGTTTCCAGGTGTGGTTAAATTGACAACTCAGCCGCTAATACTTGAGAATATTCTTTGGCTCCCCTTGTGACAAAGCTAATAAATTTGGGTTGAATACTCTACCCTCAAAAGCTGTTGCGATCCCCTATACTTGTGGGTTATCAATACTAATTTCTGGCGCCGTTGCCGGGGAGCATAGCTCTCTTCTTTGAGTCAGTTGGGATTTATATCTGCTGGACACTATGAAGAATTTGAAAGACGCTAAGACAACAATTTATCCCTCAACTACGAGGGGAGGTAAGGAACTGCCATCTAGCTCTGCACTTGATTCACCTTCTGTTATGAGTAAGCTTGCAACTCCTAAACCTGCTTCTTCTATCCGCTCTGATATGCCACATGTTATTGATGATGCTACTTCTGCTATACATGATACTTATGATGAAACTACTTCTATGCCTGATACTACTATGCCACTTAGTGATTTTCTCGAGGAACGACTTGCTAGGGCTAGAGAGATTGAAAATATTGAATCTGATTATGATGATGAAAGTGATGATGAAGAATCACTTGTTATTCCTGAGGGTTATTTATTTGATCAAGAAGCTTCTTTAGCTATTTTAGCTTGCAAAGATAGATATGAACTCAAAAGGTTATTAGCTAAATGGAATAAGCAATCTCTAAATGCTAGGATGAGACCTGACCCTTCTTTTGCTACTTCACCTATCTGTGTTACTGATAAGGATTATGAATTCTCTATTGATCCTGATATAATTACTTTAGTTCAATCTGATCCTTTTCATGGCTATGAATCTGAAACTGTTGTGGCACATCTTACTAAATTGAATGATATAGCTACCCTGTTCACTAATGGTGAGAGATTTCGCTACTTTATATACTTAAAATATTTCCGTTCTCATTAAAGGGTGATGCTAAGATATGGTTTAATTCTCTTGATCCTGGTTGTGTGCGTAGTCCCCAGGATATGATTTACTACTTCCCCGCTAAATATTTCCGTGCTCATAAGAAACAAGCTGCTTTAAAGGAAATATACAACTTTGTGCAAATTAAAGAAGAGAGTCTCCCACAAGCTTGGGGAGGCTTCTCAAGTTACTTAATGCTTTGCCTGATCATCCTCTTAAGAAAAATGAAATACTTGATATCTTTTACAATGGACTAACCGATGCTTCCAGAGATTTCCTGGATAGTTGTGCTGGTTCTCTTTTCAGGGAAAGAACACCGGATGAAGCTGAAATCTTATTGAATAATATGTTGACAAATGAAAATAATTGGGCACCTGCTGAGCCAGCTCCTGCTCCAATTAATGATCCTATTCCTAAACCAACTCCGAAGAAGAGAGGTGTTCTATTTCTAAGTCCTGAAGATATGCAAGAGTGAAAGAAATCTATGAAAGAAAAAGGTATTAAAGCTGAAGATGTTAAGAATTTACCTCCTATTGAAGAAATACATGGTCTTAATTTACCGCCTATTGAAGAAACATATGATCTTAATCCTTTATTTATTGAAGAACCTCCAGACCCCGATAACCCGACACAGGTAGTAAAGGTAAATTCTCTCTATTGATATGATAAAGCTGAAATCCCTCCTAGTAAAATTGCTAGTCAATGCTTGGATGAGTTTGATAATTTTATGTTTAAGCAAGAAGACTTCAATGCTTATTTTGGTAGACAATTAAAACAAGATGCTGATATGATTAAATATTTAGGTGATTATATGGCTAACATTAGAGGTGAACTTAAACTTGTTAGCAAACATGCTTATATGGTTACCACTCAAGTCGAACAAGTACTTAAAGCTCAAAAAGAATTGCTCAATGAGATGAATAGTAAGAAAATTAATTATGCTGTTAAAGTGGCTACTAGAACTGGTAGAATGACTCAGGAACCTTTGTATCCTGAAGGCCACCCTAAGAGAATTGAACAAGATTCTCAGAGAAATAATATTGATGCACCTAGTTCTTCTAAAAGGAAGAAAAAGAAAAATGATAGAATTGTGCAAACTTCTAGTGAACCTATTGCTGAACCACCAGATAATCCAGATGGTATATCTATGTCTGATGCTGAAACACAATCTGGCAATGAACATGAACCTAATGAAAATGTTAATGATGATGTTCATAATAATGCTCAACCTAGTAATGATAATGATGTAGAAATTGAACATGTTGTTGATCTTGATAACCCACAATCAAAGAATCAACGTTATGATAAGAAAGACTTTGTTGCTGGGAAACATGGTAAAGAAAGAGAGCCTTGGTTTCAGAAACCCATGCCTTTTCCTCCCAAACCATCCAATAAAAAGAATGATGAGGATTTTGAGCGCTTTGCTGAAATGATTAGACCTATCTTTTTGCGTATGCGATTGGCTGATATGCTCAAAATGAATCCTTATGCTAAGTACATGAAAGATATTGTTACAAATAAAAGAAAGATACCATAAGCTGAAGTTTCCACCATGCTTGCTAATTATACTTTTAAGGGTGGAATGCCAAAGAAACTTGGAGATCCATGCTTGCTCCATTAAAAGAAACTATGTTAAAACTGTTTATGTGATCTTGGAGCCGGTGTTAGTGTTATGCCTCTCTCTTTATATCGTAGACTTGATGATGTGGTGCATCCCACGATCATCCCCATGTACACTTCGACTACTCCCCAAGCCCCAAACGGACATACGATAAGACCTCGACCATACGCCATGGGACACAAGGTGAACTCACTCCTCTTCGAACCGTATCTTCCCACATACGAGACATGGTTACTACCTCATTCATGGACCTTGTGTATACTCAGGCTCATACGGGATGACCATGGAGATTCAAAGGACCAAGGCCAAGCATGGAAGAGAAGACGGAAGAAACGAGAAGAAGATGGAGCAGTTGATGGCGTCAACCCAGACGTCCGGACCTCCCTCCGGATCATCTAGACCCAGCCGGATCATCCGGTTAATCTCACAGCCACGACACCCGAAGCTTGCAGAATCCTCCCAGCGAAGCAGGATCATCTGGACGAGGACCCGGATCATCTGGACCCCCATTCGGATCATCCGGACTTTGCCTGCACGCATGACATGGGCCGAGGCCCGTGTACCCTTCGCCCCTCACTTACCCCTTCATGGCTTAGCACTATATATAGACCCCCTCCTCCTCCATTTGAGGGTTAGCAAATGTTTAGCTCATATTTTTGAGAGAGCTTTGCTCATCCACTTGGTAGTGTTCTCTATGGAGATTCGAGCCTCCACCGGAGAAGATCCCCCAAGCGGATTCAAGACCCCATGAAGGAGTCCTGGATTAGGGGGTCTCCGGACAGCCGGGCTATCTCCATTGGCCGGACTGTTAGACTATGAAGATACAAGATTGAAGACTTCGTCTCGTGTCCGGATGGGACTCTACTTTGCATGGAAGGCAAGCTAGGCAATACGGATATGGATATCTCCTCCTTTGTAACCGACCTTGTGTAACCCTAACCGTCTCCGGTGTCTATATAAACCGGAGGGTTTTAGTCCGTAGGACAACAACCATAACATACAATCATACCATAGGCTAGCTTATAGGGTTTAGCCTCTCTGATCTCGTGGTAGATCTACTCTTGTACTACCCATATCATCAATATTAATCAAGCAGGACGTAGGGTTTTACCTCCATCAAGAGGGCCCGAACCTGGGTAAAACATCGTGTCCCCTGCCTCCTGTTACCATCCGGCATAGACGCACAATTCGGGACCCCCTACCCGAGATCCGCCGGTTTTGACACCGACATTGGTGCTTTCATTGAGAGTTCCGATGTGCCGTCGCCACCAGGAAGGATGTCTCATCCCGTCTTTAAAGACGGCACCATTGCTGAGGGAGCTTTGGCTATCGGCTAAACTCTCCAGCTAGGTGGTTTTCTTATGACCGCCTATTCGGCCGCTGGGCCAACGACGATGACTTCTCGGGTCATCGAAAGCAACCTTCACGTCAACTCGGAACTCGATGAGCAGTTAGATCCAATGGAGCTCTCTTCCCTGAACGAGCTCTTGGATCGCATCGCCGCCCTGGGAGTTGCTACAGACTACGATCAGATTGGGACTAAACCCGATCTGAGAGAGATCAACTCTCCCCAGGTTACCCATCACGTTGCAGTGGTGGAGGAACAGTGCGGCAACCCTTCTTCTATCCTAAGGACTAGCTATGTCCGGATTCCCGATCCCTCCAAGCCGGATACCCGCGGAGGGGAGGACGTCGCTCAAGACCTGAACCTAGAATCAGGCAGCGGGCTAGATATATTGGAAAACATCGAAGAATCCAAACTTCCGAGTTCGGAAACTTCTTGGCCCCTGAGTCTCATATTGGGTGAGGATTCGGATTCAATTCCACCCACCCACCCAAACATACGCGATCTATCCCAAATTAGGCAAGAGCCCGAAGAAACAGTACACCATTACTGGGCCAGATTCCTCCTGGTCATGAATAGGATAAAGGACTGCCGTGAGGAAGACGCAATTTCATTCTTCTGCAATAATTGCACGGACAAGGGAATCCTCAACGCCATAAGTTGTCGCGAAATTACACGCTTTGCCGACTTGGTGTCCATAGTACGAAAGTACTGTGCGATGGAAAGCGCCTGGAAAACCGAAATAAACTATTGGGACAATCCGGCCCTGAATACAAACCCAGTCCGAAATAAAAGGGTGCATTATCACAATACACCTGGGTTAACTACCAAAAAGCAAAAGCTCTCTACGGGGCGAGGAACCGTACTGGAGGGATGGCTCAACGGACCCTGCAAAATTCATAGTACAGCGGATGCAATACCAATGCACAGCCTTAGAGCATGTTGGATACTCCGGCAGGTGGCCAAAAGTGGTGAGGATCTACTCCTCCCAAAGACCACAGAGCACCATCCCGTGGACAACAATACGGTGTTAACGGTCTTTGAGACCTTCGCGTCAAATAATAGACGCAAGCGAACACTCCGCAGCATGGCCGAAATCTGCCACATAGCAGAAATAAATCCTTGGAGTGACACGGCTATTACCTTCAATGCCAGTGACGAACCTAAATTCCGAACAGCCCGAGCACCAGCCGCACTGGTCCTCAGTCCAATCGTGGACGGCTTTCGACTCACCAAGGTACTCATGGACGGCGGCAGCGGATTAAACCTCATCTATGAGGAAACTCTTCAAAAGATGGAAATAGACTGGAGCCGCATTGAGCAAAGTAGCACAACCTTTAGAGGAATCATCCCCAGTCGGGAAGCACGCTGTGCTGGAAAAATCACACTAGATGTGGTATTCGGCACGCCGGATAATTACAGGTCCGAAGAAATTACATTCCAAGTGGCCCCGTTTAGCAGCGGATACCACACTCTATTAGGGCGGGAGGCGTTTACAATCTTCCAAGCCATACCCCATTACGGGTACATGAAGCTCAAAATGCCCGGGCCCAACGGAATCATCACTCTTGCTAGTGATCCGGACATAGCACTCCGCGCCGAAAATAAGACAGCTGCACTGGCCCTTGAGGCACTATCCGAAGCCCTAGCGGCCGAGGAACTAACTGCGTTGCGCTCCACGGTGAACAGGGACGACGTGATACTCGATAAAAGATCCAAGTCCACCTCCTTTAAACCAGCGGACGAAATAGTCAAATTCCAAGTCCATCCAACGGACCCTACAAAAACAGCTTCCATCGGGGCACAATTAAACCCTGATGTCGACGCCGCACTGCGAGAGTTCCTACGCGAGAACTGGGACATTTTTGCCTGGCACCCTTCAGACATGCCAGGAATCCCACGCAGGCTGGCTGAGCACAGCCTAAATATCCTAAAAGGATTCAAGCCAGTCAAGCAGGCTCTTCGACGTTTCTCCGAACCTAAGAGACAAGCCATGGGAGAGGAACTAGCCAAGCTATTGGAGGCCGGATTCATCAGAGACATAAAACATCCGGACTGGCTAGCAAACCTGGTGATGGTACCAAAGAAGGACAAATCCTGGCGCTTGTGCATCGATTTTAAGGACCTTAACAAGGCCTGCCCAAAGGATCCCTTCCCCCTCCCCCGCATCGATCAAATCATCGATGCTACCGCAGGACACGATTCATTGTGTTTCCTCGACGCATACTCCGGCTACCATCAAATTAAAATGGCAGAGCCAGACCAAGCCGCAACGGCATTCATCACACCATACGGCCCATTCTGCTTCAACACAATGCCCTTCGGGCTCAAAAACGCCGGCGCAACATATCAGCGCATGATTCAGACATGTCTGGCAAACCAGATCGGCAAAACAGTGGAGGCATACGTGGATGACGTGGTCGTTAAAACCAAGCATGTCGAAACTCTAGTAGACGACTTGAGGCTCACATTCGACAACCTTCGAACATATGACATCAAGCTCAATCCGGAAAAATGCTTTTTCGGCGTACCAGCCGGAAAGCTCCTGGGATTCATTGTCTCCAGTAGAGGTATTGAAGCTAATCCGGCCAAAATCCGAGCGTTGTCACAGTTGGCTACCCCAACAGACCTCAAACAAATACAAAAATTGACTGGATGCGTGCGGCTCTAAGCCGCTTTATCTCCCGCTTGGGAGAAAAGGCATTACCCCTTTATCGCCTCCTCCGGCGCACCGAACACTTCGAGTGGACGGATGCCGCCACGGCCGGACTCAACGAAATAAAAGCCATATTGGCAACAAACCCAGTCCTGGCCGCGCCAAACATTGGCGAACCAATGCTATTATACATTGCGGCAACTCATCAAGTAGTAAGCGCAGTGCTCGTCGTCGAGCGAGAAGTGGACGGACACAAATTCCCCCTTCAAAAGCCGGTTTACTATGTATCCACTGTCCTTACTCCATGCAAATCACAGTACCCGCATTATCAAAAGATAGCGTACGCGGTATTTATGGCATCCCGGAAGTTGCGACACTACTTTCAAGAGTGTTCGATAACGGTAGCCTCGGAAGTACCACTTAACAATATTATAGACAACCGCGACACAACGGGCCGGATTGCCAAATGGGCCATTGAGCTCCTCCCGTTCGACATAACTTACAAGCCACAGTGAGCTATTAAGTCGCAAGTTTTGGCTGACTTCGTCGCTGAGTGGATGGAAGCTGAACTCCCTAAAGAGTACATCACATATTCAAACTGGATCATGCACTTCAATGGCTCAAAAATGCTGGCTGGTCTAGGGGCTGGCGTCGTTTTGACGTCCCCAACAGGAGATACCATTCAATACGTACTACAGATAATGTATACGGACTCCAACAACGCAGCCGAATATGAGGCCCTTCTACATGGTCTCCGGATGGCAGTATCCATGGGCATTCAATGCCTAGAGGTGCGCGGGGATTCGAACCTCGCGATATCCCAAATAAATGGAGACTTCGATGCCAAGGATCCGAAAATGGCAGCTTATCGCAATGTCGTCCTAAAAATGTCAGCTCGGTTCGAGGGGCTCGAATTTCACCATGTGGCTCGGGAAAACAATCAGGCGGTGGATATCCTCGCCCGCATCGGCGCAAAACGCGACGTGGTCCTTCCCAACATATTTCTGGAAAGACTCTTCAAGCCATCCATAGCATGGGAAGGGGACACCGGTAACAACAGTCCGGACCCGGCCAAAATACCTGATACCGAACTCTCTGACACAATCGGAGGCTCCGCCACCGAAATAACACATTCAGCCCACGAAATAATGGCCATTATTGCCCCGTGGACAGAACCATTCCTGGCCTACCTAACTAGACAGGAACTTCCGGAGGACCAAAATGAGGCACGCTGCATAGTGCGGCGATCCAAGGCCTACAGGGTCCATGAGGGAGAATTGTACAAAAAAAGCGCTACCGGAGTCCTTCAAAGGTGCATCTCCGAAGAGGAAGGGCGGAACCTTTTGGCAGAAATTCACGCCGGACTCGGCGGTCATCACGCCGCAGCCCGGGCTCTTGTAAGCAAGGCCTTCCGTACAGGATTCTATTGACCAACGGCCCGGGAAGATGCACAGGACTTGGTCCAACGTTGCGCCGGTTGCCAAGTCTTTGCAAATCAAAGCCACATGCCACCCACCACCCTCCAAACAATCCCCATTACATGGCCCTTCGCGGTCTGGGGCTTGACATGGTTGGACCCCTTAAAGGGGGAACCCACAAGAAAAAAAATACTTATTGGTCATGGTGGATAAATTCACCAAATGGATAGAGGCTAAACCAGTTAAAACAGCTGAATCCGGACCGGTGATAGATTTCATATCCGGGGTTGTACACCATTACGGCGTCCCGCACAGCATCATCACTGATAACGGCACGAACTTCACGGCCGACGAGGTAAAACTCTAGTGCAGCAAAATGGGCATCAAGCTCGATTATGCTTCAGTCTATCACCCACAAACCAACGATCAAGTCAAACGAGCAAATAGTATTATAATGAGCGGCATTAAACCCCAGATTAGAGCACTCCTTAACGGAGTCTGACACGCACTGGGTAGAGGAGCTCGACTCCGTACTTTGGGGGCTGCGAAGCACGCCGAATCGTAGTACGGGCTATACATCGTTTTTTATGGTGTACGACGCAGAGGCAGTCCTGCCCTATGACATAATTCATGACTCACCTCGAGTGCGCATGTACGAAGAAAGAGAAGCCGAGCTCGATCGGCAGGACAGTCTGGACACCTTGGAGGAAGAGCGCGACGTAGCCAAAGCCCGTTCCACATTTTACCAGCAACAGGCTCGTAGATACCAAAGCAGAAAAGTACGGGCCAAAACTTATAACGTTGGCGAACTAGTTCTATGGCTGCTGGATAAGAAAAAGAACAAGCTCGAGCCCAAATGGGAAGGTCCCTTCATTATTGACCAAGTTCTGACCGGTGGAGCGTACCGACTGCAGGATACATCGACTAGTCGACTCGAGCCGAACCCATGGAACACAGCCAGGATCCGAAGATTCTACGCCTAGCACCGGACTTTATGTTAGTCCCCTCCCTTTGTCCATTTTCTGCATATGCATCATCTGTCTTGTTTCCCTTTCTTTCTTTTATTTCTCTAGGCCTTCAAGGGTCACCTTGTGCCTCACTCGTACATTACTGATGCGCTAGCCGCACTCTTCATACCTGGGGGCTTCTTTCACAGAAGCTTTAATTATTTTCCTGGGCCTCACGCCCAACACATGTGTTATACTTCCGCATGTACCTTTTTTCACCATTATATGCATCGATACGACTTAAGTTTTGGCCAAGCTGGGTTGCCTGGCTCTTGTATTTATGCCCTACGTTCCTGTTAATTCGGCTAGTGCATAAGGGGAGCACCTCTGCGATTGTTAACGTCGGGTCAGCCGGACGTGTACCTCAGACTGGGTGAAGCCGAAAGCTAGCGTTCTTAAGGGAATATTCGGTCAGTGAACAAAAGATGACTTTTATTATTCATATCTTCCCCCAGATGATTTTTCTGCACTTCTTATTGCAGTCCGGACATGCACTTTAGGGCATGATTACCCAGGGAAAGGAACCCTTAACGGAACTATTCTCCCTGGAAGATGTTTCTTACTACCCATGTAATATAACATAACTAGTTGGGCACTTGTCTGATAAACTACTAATGACCCCTACGCCTGGTCTCCATGCATGCCCCGGTTCTTACATAACCGAGAGGGTATTCGGATACACTCTGGACTGTCGGGTCCCGAGGTTGAAGCGAAAAGGTCCACCACAACAAACGATCTACAATCCGACTAGAATTACATAGTCAATTTGGCTGGTTGAATTCCTCTTCAATACCATCCAATAGGTTGTCTAGTCTACAGTCCTGTTGGGAATACTTTGCGGCCAATTCTACTTGGCCGTACACTAAGCTCACAGGGATCTCCTTCCCATCAGGCCCCACAGGTCCGACTTCGGCCATGTGGTTCGGGTCAGCCTTCGTGTACCGTGTCTTCACCATTGACCAGGCTTCCCTGGTGCCCTGACGGCAGGCCGCTATCTTCCATAATCGGAAGCGCAGCCGTGCTCCCTTCAACTTTTCTGCAAGCTCTCCAAGGCCTTTGGGTATGCAGACGGATGGCCACAAGGCCTGGGCGACGCCTTGCATCACCTGTTGAACTCGTTTGTGCAGCTGTGATAGCTCGGGAAGAAGATCACCCGTTGAACCGGGCATCTCCTCGGTAGGACGACCTGTTAGCATACCTACAGACATAACTCTGTCAGCCAGCTTCCTCGCCGAACTCTTTTTCAAAGTTCCTTCAAGCACTTACTAAATATGCCGCGTCGAAGCCGCCGATTCTCCTTAACAGAGTCCGACAGTTGGGCACGAACATCTTTTAGTTCCACGCCCAGCTTGGTGTTGGCATTTAGGAGATCATTCTTCTCCTGCCTCACCCTCGTAAGCACGCTCTCACCGGCCTTCAGCTGGCGTATGAGTTGTTGCTTATCCGGATTCACTCCAGTGTCATCTGCAATTTTATCGTTAGATCTGCATATACGCCGCATTCTAATATGACACTTATCATTCGAAGGATATGTTACCAGAGGGCGTCTCTTTGGGCTCCCCTGCTGCGGCCAGTGCAGCCTGAAGTTGGGCTTTGCACTCTTCCATCTCCTGGGACAGTTGAGTATTCTTTTCTGTAAGAACCTGCATAACAAATGATCCTTAAATCAGTTATCCTAACTGTTTCAAGTCTCAGGGGCTACTGATATATATAATCATCAAATTTTCTCACCCGTATGTCTTTTACATACTGCTCCCTGGCTCTGTCTAGACCATTTTGAGCGGCACGGAGGTGCGCGTCTCCCGAGTTGAAGGCATCCAATGCCTCTTGGGAGAAACAAGAATCACGAAGAACAATCCGGCGACGCCTGTTGTTCATGGCACTTTCCACCTCGGAATGGGTGGCGGACAGTATATCCGCATCCTCTATCGGAGGAGCACCTGGCACACGCCTTGTATTCGTTCCCGCCTCCGAATCCGTCCATGGAGCCTGGCTTGTGGAGGCGCGATTGGTAGCCTCTCCGGGTATAGTCCGACGAGCACTCTTTTTCCTGAAAAGAAGGCATGGGCGTTAATACGCCTCTAAGAATAATGTCTTGCAATAAAGACGGCGCGCCGTACCGCTGCACCGGTGTCTCAATCCGGACTGCGGATCTTTTCAGCCTGCCTGGCCTCGCGGCCCCTTGTTGGCTAGTTGCCACAATCTCGGCCTTCTGCCCCGAGGACCTCACCTGCAAAACACGACTGTTATAGGCAATCAAAAAAGCGCAAGGACGGATCCCTTTTTAAGTGCTGGGACTTCGGTCTCAGTCACCTGTGAGGCTGGAACTAGCCCAGGGTAATCGGCCATAATGGCCACCAAGGTGTTGTCATTACTCGATTGGTAAAATACCCCATCGATCAGCTCCACAGATATGTCTGGATCCTCCTGGGAGGCCGGTCAAGGGACCGTCCAGGGTCCTTGGGTTGTGGAGGAGGGTTGTTTATCTCCTTTACAGCCTGGCGCAGCTCCTGCGATGAAATCGCTAGATTGAATACTTAACTACGGGAATACGAAACAGATGGGCGAGAAAAAGTCTCCGCTTACCCAGCTCAGAGGATTATACATAGAGAATCCGCCCTGCGGGTTGACAAGAAGGAATTCCTCCTCTTCTCCCTTGTACAAAGTGGATAAGATCTTTGTTAGATCAGCCACCGATCCCGGCCCTTTATGGCCGTAGCGGGTGGCGTCATCCTCCCCATTGAAATCCCGCATGGGGTGGCCTCTATACTGAAGCGGCTGCACCCCCCGCGTAATACATATGGCCATGACCTTGATCATGGTCAATCCGGATCGAGCTAAAAAGCTTATCCGGCTCATCAGGTGAAGAACGTCCCTGTCATCTTCCTCCAGGGGGCTCTGTGGATGCCAGCTCCGGCGCTTCTTCAAAGGGGCGTTGTCGAACTCAGGAAGGCCGATCCGAATAGGATCCGGGAGGGGGGCATCTTCTATATAAAACCATTCTGAAGGCCAGTCTTCGGACGTCGTCTTTGGGGTTCCGGACAGGTATCCGGTCCCGGCGACACGCCACACTTCAGCTCCGCCCACTTGATATATTGATCCCTTCTGAGAGCGGGGCACAAGGCAGAACAGCTTCTTCCATAGAGCGAAATGAGCCTCACAGCCCAAAAACAACTCGCAAAGGGCTACGAATCCCGCGATATGCAGCATGGAGGCAGGCGTAAGATTGTGCAACTAGAGGCCGTAGAACTCCTGGAGCCCCCGGAGAAACGGATGAATTAGAAATCCGAGTCCTCTTACCAAATAAGGGACGAGGCATACCCGCTCTCCCTTGAAGGGATTGGGAAGGCTCTCCACTTGCTCTCCGCCATTATAGGTGGCGAGCCCGGCTCGAACTGGGACCATGCACGCTGGGGGAAGAAATCCCTTGGACTGAAGCATCACTAATTTGCTGTGTGGGATAGAACATCTCTCCCAATCTCCAGGCTTGGAGCTAGGGGTGCGAGAGGAGGAGCTGCGTCGACCGGCCATGATGGAATGGATCTCTGTCGGGTGCGCCCCAGTGAAGGCTCTCCAAGGGAGGATGGTGTGATTTGGATCTGAATCCTCGTCTTTTTAAATAAGCGGCTCATTCACACAGCTAGGGGGTAAATGTGAAAACGCCCTGGCTCTTCACATTCGCTCGACACGTGGAAAGTGGCCATTATTGGGCGTGGAAGCCAAGGAGTACAAACATTCACAAGAAACCGGACATTATTTCGACAGGTACACAGAATTTGGAGAGGAACCCGCCTTGCAATGCCGAAGACAATACTGCGCGCCAGACTCATCGTCATTGAAGCCTGGTTCGGGGGCTACTGAGGGAGTCCTGGATTAGGGGGTCTCCGGACAGCCGGACTATCTCCATTGGCCGGACAGTTAGACTATGAAGATACAAGATTGAAGACTTCGTCTCGTGTCCGGATGGGACTCTACTTGGCGTGGAAAGCAAGCTAGGAAATACGAATATGGATATCTCCTCCTTTGTAACTGACCTTGTGGAACCCTAACCCTCTCCGGTGTCTATATAAACCGGAGGGTTTTAGTCCGTAGGACAACAACCACAACATACAATCATACCATAGGCTAGCTTCTAGGGCTTAGCCTCTCCGATCTCATGGTAGATCAACTCTTGTAATACTCATATCATCAAGAATAAATCAAGCAGGACGTAGGGTTTTACCTCCATCAAGAGGGCCCAAACCTGGGTAAAACATCGTGTCCCCTGCCTCCTGTTACCATCCGGCCTAGACGCACAGTTCAGGACCCCCTACCCAAGATCCACTAGTTTGACACCGACACCCCTCTTTTGGGAAGAACATCAAGACCTCCTCACGGAGAAGACAGGTTATCGTGTATCGTCCCTAGTTTTCCATGGATCGTGTATTTTTCCTTATGTACTCGAGGATCTAGCCCATGTATGACTTATTCGTGTCGGTTTAGCGATTCCTCTCTTGTTTCTTACTGTGTTTTCTCACCGTTCTTCCCCGTGTTCTTCGTGATTTCCGCGGGATCCGCTCCTTTCGTGAAAGATCGGGCGATTAGGGTCTCTACCCTACATCATCTTGGATCAGAGCAAGGTTGATCACGAATTTGGAGCCCCTACCCCTCTTTTTCTAGCCTTCTTTTGCTTGATTTCGTCCTAAATTCGAAAATCCCCACCAAAAATAGCCCCAATTTTTTTTGTGATTTGTTGGTTTTGATGATGTTTTGTTGATTTTGATCCATGGATTTGCTTGGTTTCGAGTGGATCTAGCATCTCCCCAAGTTTCCCCACCTTCCATCCATGAAATCTCATCAATTTTGACCCCGAAATCATCCATTTTCCACGCAAAAATTCGTCCCCGAGAGAAAATCCCGAGCAGTTTGACCTGCCCAGATCATCTGGAAGTGCTCCTGGATCATCCGGATCCACCCGGATCAGCTGGACCATCTCCCGGATATCCGGACGCCCCACACGTCAGAAATCCAGTAGACGAACCCGGATCATCCGGACCTCCTCCCGGATGTCCGGCTAACCCTGAAACTGACACAGACAGATTTTTGTTTTGGTCATATCTAATTCATCTGAACTCCGTTTTTGACGTGCTTTAGCTCGTTTTGAAGCTCTTGACATCCCCCTTCCCACAAAAATACCACCAACATCATTTGACTCCATAAAATTTTCTGAAATTTGGCAAGTTTTCCTAGGCCCTCCACCATATCATCCGCATTACCACCACCGACTTCCGCAACCTAACACATTTTGATCCCCATTGTATATTTGGTTGTTTGAGTTGTGACTTGAGTCTCCTAAGGTGTTTCAGCTACTTACGGACGGTTGCTTCTTCATCAACTACCACCACCACTTCCGCATAACCTTGCCCACCATACACTCCCGCCACCTCAACTTAACCCAATTTTGTTTGTGTTGTGAGTTGTGTCTCCTAAGGTGTTTAGGCTACTTAGGGACCGTGCTTTCAACTCCGACACCGTGTATAGTCCACCATAACCTCCATTTCCGCAAACACCACCGCATTCCGCTACCACCATTTGACTTTTGTCCTTGAGATTTTGAGTTGTGGTTTTTCCGTTTCCTAAGGTGTTTCGACTACTTAGGGACGAGTCTCCATCAAGATCACCACCACTCATCATCACCGCGGACGGTAACCTCCATATCATCTTGGTATCGTGGTACCCCTCCATTGTATATTTGTCGGAGTAATTGGACACGGATACCCCGAAGACGGCAAGATGATATTTCAAGACATCGGGGCTGGCAAAGCCCCTCAGTCCGACTGCCCGGCTGCTTCCGCCGGCTCCCCAGCCGGCTGCCGACTGCGCCTACCAGCCGGCTACCGACTGCGCCAACCATCCGGCTGCCGACTGCGCCAACCAGCCGGCTGCCGACTGCAGCCCGACACCGACAAGACCCTGACATGGCGGCCATACCGCGGACGAGACGGCTGTACCTTGATGCCATCATGTATAGTGTCACTTGTCCCCTGGCACTATTTATGAAGTGACCCAGGGGACAAGCATGACATCCCACCATACCCCCTTGCTCCCATGCCACCCCATAGCTTACATGCTAAGCTAGCCATGCCTATATAAGGCACACACCCATCCATCCATCCACACACAGACGCATGAGTTCACACATATCCATTCGGCCATAGGCCATGGGCATAGCCGGCCACTAGAGCATGTCTCATGCAGGCATACACCAAGTCAGATACCCATGGTACTGATCTCAGATACAGCTCCAGGAGCACTTTGTACTAGATATATTAGATACACTCAGACATGCAGCAGTAGGAGTATTATCT
The DNA here is from genome assembly GCF_018294505.1 of Triticum aestivum. NCBI lineage: Eukaryota > Viridiplantae > Streptophyta > Magnoliopsida > Poales > Poaceae > Triticum > Triticum aestivum. The sequence continues at coordinate 234,153,767 of NC_057806.1, read as the reverse complement.
CTCCGGAGAGCTCCGAAGCTGGGTAAACCACCGCGTGCTACTCACATACCCGCTCCCGGGCCTATCAGCAGCAGTCTTACCCACACACTAAGCCCTTGTGGCATCTGTCGACTCGCAAGCCCCCCATGAGAAATACCACGACAGTTGGCGCCCACCGTGGGGCGGTACTACTACTACGCTACCACGCTGCTGCTGGTTTCGCTGTCCGGGCGGGACCCTTTTTTCTTCATCACCTCCGCCGCGGCGTCGCGCCGTCTCTCCGGTAGCGCTCGGGGGCTCGACATCGACCCGCCCCCAGAGCGGCCGCGAGGGGTGGCGCATCCTCGCCGTCGGCCTCTTCGTCTTCACCACCGCGGCGTCGTGCCGCCGCTCCGATAGCGGTCGGGGGCTCGACGTCGACATGCCCCCGGAATGGCCGTGAGGGGCGGCGTGACCTCGCCAACGGCCTAGCCTCCTTCACCACCACCGCAACGCCGGCCACCCGTCCGCACGCGCCACGCGCGGGGCCTTGTTTCGGTTGGCGGTGTCCATCCACGCGCCGTTCGCATAAGCTTTCCGCCGCGTTGCGCCTTGCTCCGGCCGACACGCGCGCTGGCTCCTCCATATATCATCTATGCTAGCTAGCTAGACCGAAGTCAAACAATGGTCAAACTATGGCCATACACTCCTTGTACACTAGCTTGATGCAAATCGTACACAACCCGGATAATCCCCGTACCATGGTCAGATAATAGCCATATGGTAGTCAGACGATTGCCGTATACTGCTGATACACATCCCAGACATTGGGTACGCACGCACCTTTGCTCATCCTCTTGAGCGTCGTCGCCCCTGTGCTTCGGCTGTCCTTCCACGAGAGTTGGCGCGGCTCCTCGCCGGCTGGCGGGGCCCGCGGAGCCCCCGCGCGTTGATCCGTTTCCTGCGTTGGCGCCCCCGTGCGCTGGCCCGGCCGGGTGCTCCCCGCCTAGTACCCCGCTGCACTCGCCAGCCGCCAGGTCCGCGTTGCTCCTCATCTCCGCCACGTCCCGTGCTCAGCCGCCCCCACACTCGGCTGTGCTCCTCCGGCTCCGTGCCCGTGCCTCGGCCTCCGGCCTTGCCTGCGCAGCCGGCTTCTCCGCCCCACGCCGGCGCGCCACTCCCGTTCCGCCTTGTGCGCGCTCGCAGTCGGGCTCGCCCGCGTCCACGCGCCTGGCCCGGCTGGCCGCTGCCGCGCTCTGCCTCCTCCCCGCGGGCTGGCTACCGGTTGCGCCTCGTCGCCTCCCCACACCGGCTCCGCGCCCGGCTGCGCCACTCCCCTCCGCCTGCGTGCGCCCCTGTGGCCGCCTGCTCCGCCCCGGGTCGCCCCGTGGCCGCCTGCTCCGCATCCGGGTCACTGTGCCGGCCTGCCGGCTTCCCCGCCTCCCGGCCTGACGGCTCCGCCTTCCCGGGCCGCTTGCCCCGCGGCTGGGGACGGGCGCCCCTGCCGCCTCCGGCCATCCGGCTCCCGCGGCCGCCTAGCTCAGCCGGCTGCCGCCCTGCCCCGGGCCAGGCTCGGCCTCCAACAGCACCGCGGCGCCGGCCCCGTCGCCCTCCGCCTGCTCCGTCCACGCCACGACACCGAGCGCGCCTCCCCTCCCACTTGCTTCCGCATGCCCGCGATGGCCCGGTCGTCTGTGTCGCATCCCGTGGGTAGGCCGGCCTCCTCCAGCCACTCCTCCTCGCCCGAGCTGCTGCTGTCCGGCTCCCTCCGCCTCCCGCGCGACCCGGCAGGCCGGCTCCCGCGCTCACCGGTTTCCCTGGAACCCGGCCTCGTGCCGGCTCGGCCCCGCCGCCTCTAGCCGGCGACCCGGCGTTTGGCCGGCTTCGCGCGCCAACCCGGCGACCCGGCGCTTGGTCGGCTCCGCCCGCCAACCCGATGACCCGGCGCTTGGCCTGCTCCGCCTCGCATCTCGGCCACCTCTTCGTCCCGCGCCACTGCTGGTCCTCTGACGGGCTCGTGCGCGCCGGCCGCTGCCGGGTCCGGCTCCGCCCGTCCTCGCAACCGCGCGGCCGCGTCCCCCGCGACCAGCTCCGCCTTCGCCCTCGCCGGCCCCGCCCCGTGTCGGGCCTCCTCCAGCCGGCCGCGGCTTCGGGCAGCCTCTCGCCCCGCGCGCCTCGCACGCCCGTCCGGCTCCAGGTGGCCGGCTCGCCGCCCTGCCTCCGCCAGCACCCGGCGCGCGCCGTCCAGCCCGCGCTGCTCGCTGCTGCCGCCTTCTGCGAGCGGAAAAGAAAGAAGAAAAGAAAAAAATGTGTGTGTATCCGGCTACCCAGAGTCGGGTGAAGAAAGGGCCGGGTGCCCACGGCCGGCTTGCTGCAAAAAAAAGAAAAAAAATGCGTCCGACTGCCAGATATGCGTCCGACCGTTGGCTACCTGGCCGGCTGCAAAGAGTCTGACTGCCGTGTTGGGGTCCGCCCTTCAGCCGTCTGAAGAAGAAAAAGAAGAAGACAACGTAGTTGCCGGAAGATCCGGCCTGACTGCTTAGCAGTCGGCCTGAATCTCGGGGGCTACACCCAGCGGGTGCGCTGACGCGCCCCCGCGAGAAAGAAGAAAAGGTAGTTGCCGGAAGATCCGGCCCGACTGCTCAGCAGTCGGCCCGAATCTCGGGGGCTACACCCAGCGGGTGCGCTGACGCGCCCCTGCGAAGATGAAGACAAAGTAGCTGCCGGAAGATCCGGCCCGACTGCTTAGCAGTCGGCCCTACACCCAGCGGGTGCGCCGGCGCGCTCCGCGATCGCCGAGTTGCGCCGGCTGTCTTCAACAACCGCGACTACACGAAAATCAATGTGAGCTCCTCACCCGCATATTTTTGCACTACGCAAGCACGGATAACCCCGAGCGATGCTCGGGGGCTATCTCCGCATTTTATTACAGTAGCATCACTGTTTGCCCCGGCGCCAGCCAGAGTTGGCCCGGGGGCTGGCCTCTTGGCCTGAGACATTAGTTCCCGCAGACGGCTTAGTACCGTGCGCGGTACCAAAGGCCCACTCTTAGTCACAGACCGCAGAGCGGCTGCCGACTAGCAAGAGTGAACGCTGGAGGCCACCCACGCGAAAAACGCCCGGGAAGAAAAACGTTCGGGCGACCCGGCCGTTTTCCTTTACAAGTATCTACTTGGTTGAATCTGCTCCCAGACTCTGAGTACTGTACAATCCACTTCGCGGCTCACTCTCAGCCACAGACTGCAGAGCGGCTGTCCGGCAAGCAAGAGCACAAGCCAAAGAGTGGAGGGAGCATGAAAAAGATTGAAGGGGGCTCGGACGAAACCGAGTCGGCAACCTCCGCATAAAACTTGCAATACTAAAAGCAAGCATATGATATATTTGCGTGGACTAACTTTGTCCTTTTTTATGATCATTTTCATGAACATTTGCCAAAAAACCTCCGCCCAACTTTGCCAAGTTGCCCGGAGGCTTGGGGGCTACTGTCGGAGTAATTGGACACGGATACCCCGAAGACGGCAAGATGATATTTCAAGACATCGGGGCTGGCAAAGCCCCTCAGTCCGACTGCCCGGCCGCTTCCGCTGGCTCCCCAGCCGGCTGCCGACTGCGCCTACCAGCCGGCTACCGACTGCGCCAACCATCCGGCTGCCGACTGCGCCAACCAGCCGGCTGCCGACTGCAGCCCGAGACCGACAAGACCCCGACGTGGCGGCCATACCGCGGACGAGACGGCTGTACCTCGATGCCATCATGTATAGTGTCACTTGTCCCCTGGCACTATTTATGAAGTGACCCAGGGGACAAGCATGACATCCCACCATACCCCCTTGCTCCCATGCCACCACATAGCTTACATGCTAAGCTAGCCATGCCTATATAAGGCACACACCCATCCATCCATGCACACACAGACGCATGAGTTCACACATATCCATTCGGCCATAGGCCATGGGCATAGCCGGCCACTAGAGCATGTCTCATGCAGGCATACACAAAGTCAGATACCCATGGTACTGATCTCAGATACAGCTCCAGGAGCACTTTGTACTAGATATATCAGATACACTCAGACATGCAGCAGTAGGAGTATTATCTCTCCGGAGAGCTCCAAAGCTGGGTAAACCACCGTGTGCTACTCACATACCCGCTCCCGGGCCTATCAGCAGCAGTCTTACCCACACACTAAGCCCTTGTGGCATCTGTCGACTCACAAGCCCCCCGTGAGAAATACCACGACAATATTCCCTTGCAATTTCATTGTTAACCCCTAGCCCATTTTGCGTTACTTGCCTATCGAGACTAGCCATTTGAGTATTGCTGGCAACGTTACTTGTGCACATTAGTGATCTACACCATACATTGCATACATACCATATCATATTGGTATCATATCAACTCGTGTGCCTCAAGTTTGTTCTCGCATATACAAAATTACTATCTTGGTTTGTGCATTTCACAAAGTGGCCATACAAAAAAAGAAGAATAAGCTTTTAAGCAAAAGATAAAGAGCAAATAAGCTTGTAAGCAATAGCCATAGCATCATACCACATTGCATATAAGATCATCTTGGATCACCTTGTGAGAAACACCGGGAACCATACATACATAGCATACTTGGGTTAGAAAGTTATCCATTTTGCATCTAATACGTTGTGCACAAGTGTCATATCCGCTAGAGCAATCGTGCTAGCATCTCTCTTGAGTTGTGCAACACGAGCGTTTTCCGTGGATTCCACATTTTGTGCTCATCCTTGGTTGCACGACCCCATTTATCTATCCGTGTGTGTGTTTTCGTGTGCCACATATTGCTATTAGTCTACTTGTTACACTTGCGAATTTGTGAATCTCTTTCAACATTATTGACTCTTGCTAACATTTTGCATTAAATTTTTGTGCCACTATCCTCACCGAGCTCCACCATAAGCCTTACTTGTGTAGGTGTGAGAAACCGACAAGAATTCGTACCAATTGTGGTATTTCCTCATCCACATTGGAGTGATCATTGATCCACTTTCAACTTCGGTCAAGGTACATTTGGTATTCGTTCTTCTCTTTCTACCACTCACATTTTTCTCTTGGAGTGATGGATAGGCAAGGCATTTCAACTCCGGTCTTCCACAACAACGACGGCGTGAACAACTACATCACCAAAGCGTCAATCTTCGATCTACAACAACAAATGCAAGGCGCATAATCAAGATTGAGAGAGCGCATCGAGAACCTCTCCATTGACATTCGCTACTCCGAAGCAAGGAAAAGGGACTACATCGACAACAAGCTTTCCACACAAAAGGAGGAGCAAGATGCAAGGATGGATGAGATTTGGTCCTTGATCAAGTCTACTTCCCCTTCATCATCCTCTAGGCGGCGACATTCAAGTCAGAAGTCTTCGGAGCGCAAACAAGATGTAAGTGCACGTCCACGTCCACATCTCCATGCGACCACCATCACGTTCATGATCCACATCATCATGAAGGGCAAGTCACCTCCAAGCAACATGTGCACGACGACGACGAATGACATCTACTACGAGCTCAAGTGCGACAACTCCACCATCAACATGAAGATGCTCGAGATGCGCCTACCTACAAGTCCGAAAAAGCCCTACTTCACACCAAGTCCAAACTTCATGACCATAAGAGAAGACCGCGAGACAAGCACCTCCGAAAGCACGCTACGGCTACAACCACTTCGGCATCTTCGCCAAGTGCTATCAAGGCATCTTCGCCTTTGGACATAGGGCATCTTCGCCTACTTCCCATGAGTCCACCTACATGAACATCTTCAACTACAAGGCGAACAACTACGGGCGAGGGAGACACTTCCATCATCGGAAGCCCCTCAAGGAAGATGGCCGAGCATGGGAATTTCCCTTCAGTCATGGAGACGAGCTACGAGGTACCACATCATTGGGGCCTCCAACAACAAGACGGCAACAAGAAGGTCGAGCAAGGGCCATCCCCTTCGACCACGGAGACAAGCACGAACCTCTTAAACAACATGAAGACGGCGCCCATATTGGACTCATACTCCAAGTCAAGCTACGAGACCGCTCATGAGACCTTATCTTTGGTCTTCGAGGAGAGTGATGATGTGCCATCTTAGGCCTTCATCCACGGCTACGACCACGACATGATTGAGCATGGAGACATTTGCACCAACATCTCTCCGACAATGACATGTGACAAGATGCCCCAATTGCCATGTGAGGAGAGCCACCACCACATGTGTGACATGAGTGACTCCACCACACGTGACATTGAGAGCATTTCCTATGAGAGGATGAGTGTGACCACCACTAGCCCCACACTTGAGAGCATGCCGCACATCCTATGTGAGGTTGAGAGACATTTGAGTGACTCCACCAACCATATGAGTGAGAGCATCCGAGAGGGAGTGAGTGAGCCACAACACTTAGTGAGTGAGGTAGTTGACACGGCATGTGAGGCCACTTTGATTTATAACAACTTAACCACTACTCCTAGTGTGTTTTCTTCTTTGGTGCTAGGTCTCCTACATGACGACACGCCTATCCTCGACGAGTCCATACCTCCAATGGACACAACGATGGCCATGGTGGAAGAAGATGCACCACCCACATGGTTCCATCACGATGAAGATGACCACGACTTGGTCTTCGACACCTCAACTACAACACATGACTGATGCTCCATAGGTAACATAGGTGATGGTGCTTCTCTTTACCCACTAGTGGACTATCTCACCAATGATTGCTTGCATGATGTTGATCCACCTATTCCCATGGTTCATGCTAGTGCGACTTCTTCATGTCATGACTCACCTTTTTATGATAAATATGATGATGAGCATGTTGATTTGCCTAGTTGTGATGCTATGCTCCATAGGGTATCATGTGAAAATTCTATTGGTCACATCATGTTTGACAATCCATTAACCTTGTCATATGCTATGAGTGAGATATCCCATACTGCATCATTTCAATCTCAACATAGTTTGCGCAATTCATCTACTATGCCATGCCATGATCACATTGTTCCAAATATGCATTGTTTTGGATGTTGTCAATATTCTCCATGTGATGTTTCCACTAATGATCATGAGGAGACCCTCATAGTTTCCTCATGCGTATTAGGATATTTTGATGCATTCCATACATTGCATGATTCTCATAATTGCTTGCACCGTATGCATTCCATGAATAACAACGCTCTACATATTTCCCATGATGCATTACACAATTTGAGTCTCCATTATGCTATACATAACAACAAACCTATCAAGATGGATGACATGTTTTTATATCACCCATCTCATTTATTTTAGCATTGGATATTTTGTGCTAACCAACACAAGCACGTGCGCATCATGATGGATGATGTGTACATCTACCACGCACACACAATTTTCCCTTTGTCTTTGTTTTGTGTAGGTACTCACGCATACTCGTCAACCTCTCAATCCCAAGAGTTGACGAAACGAGCTCTTGAGAGCATAGATGACTTGGCATCCCGTGAACTATCCTTCCCACCGCTCTCTTCACGCAATGACTACGCGCATCTCTTTCACTTGGCTCTCACACGGCTATGGGCAATATACCGCTTGTCGCTTCATGCTCACTTTACCGTGTTCACTTTGCATGCTATGCTTGTTTCTATGCCTTTGCCATGCAATTGTGACCCTTGCTTGCATTTACCTATGATTCACCATTTTACTACTCATATGTGTATTTGCATGCTTGGTGGAGATCAGTGTTGCTATTGCCATGTTTATCACACGCCTCATGCTATTGATGGTATTTTTCTCATATCTTGACTTCATGCTTGTGATGTGTCTTGTGCATTATTCATGACTACCATTTGCACACATGACATACTTAACATGATTCCTTCTAGTACGTTGCATCTTCGCATTACTAGCTTGCTTGCCTTGATTCATATGATTGCTTGCTTTGTCGCATCACCCATGTTCCATTATTACTTGCTTTCTTGGGTTGATGACGTATATGTTCATGCCTCTCACATGATACATCTTGTGATGCATGCTTGCTTGCTTGCACCTATTCTATTTGGTTGTTCTCACATCATATGCCTCCGTACTATGAAATCCTCCCTTGTCCTTTCTTATGATGAGCATGATGCATCCACTTGTTGGGTATTTTACCAGACGAATGATAGGTTTTGCATCTCCGATAACCTCATTTGTTTTTCCAAGTTCTTGTCATGTTCTTTCATTTGGGAAGATTCACAAGGCGGTGCCGTTATGCGACAACTTGGTCATGCGAAGGCATACAAGATGTGCAACACCAACATTTGCGAGAATACCCTAAAGGTGAACTCCTTCCCTTTGAGACATCCTCAAATACGCATATTGGATGGATCACTCTTTCATTGTTGTCTCCTTCTTGGTGTCCACATGATACATCTCGCGAACGGAGGAGCGACATTGGAGATTGGATCCATGGAAATTCAAGTTGAGGAGTGCTCGGACTTAGTGGATTCACCACCGGACCACCACTTCTACCACAACATTGAGCTATGTTACAACACCACCCATAACAAATTTGCATCTTATGCATGGATTGACTCACCTTATGATTGCCTTGTTGCATCTTGTATTTCTATGTCATCCATGATATATGAGCTTGTGCATTTCCTTAGCAAATTTGTTATGATCTTTCTTGATGGAATATTCATACATAATGATCACATTGCCTACCATCAATTGCATGATAACATAATCATATTGAGCATACATTGCCATATTCATGCTATTGATAAACCGTCTCACTATGACATCATTTTGTACCGTGGTTGCATTGATCACATACACAATACATTTGTGTGCACAATGAATGCTTTTGCTCCCATGAATGCTTTACATGTCATTTTACATCATTTGGATAAGCATCTCATGCATTTTCATGAACAATTCCTTTAGACGAACTCATGTTTATTTGATGGACACCTTGTGTGCGTTAACCATTGTATTTCCGAGTGTCGTTTGTGTTTGCTCTTCTTGCATGTATACCACTCCGGCGACACCTTGGAGTACTTGGATTGCGCAATGTCTTCAACTTCGTCCAACTACAAGTTCGTCCACCGCAACCGTTTCCATGGTGATGAGGATCACGATCCGAGGTCGGATCTTTCCCAAGGGGGAGGAGATGATGCGGTGCATCCCACGATCATCCGCATGTACACTTCGACTACTCCCCAAGCCCCAAAAGGACATATGATAAGACCTCGACCATACGCCATGGGGCACAAGGTGAACTCACTCCTCTTCGAACCATATCTTCCCACATACGAGACGTGGTTACTACCTCATGCATGGACCTTGTGTATACTCAGGCTCATACGGGATGACCATGGAGATTCAAAGGACCAAGGCCAAGCATGCAAGAGAAGACGAAAGAAACAAGAAGAAGATGGAGCAGCTGCTAGCGTCGGCCCGGATGTCTGGACCTCCCTCCGGATCATCCGGACTCAGCAGGATCATCCGGATGCCCTCCCGGATCATCCGGGTAAATCCTGCAGCCACGACACCCGAAGCTTGCAGAATCCTCCCAGCAAAGCCGGATCATCCGGACGAGGACCCGGATCATCCGGACGATGCCCGGATCATCCGGACCCCCATCCGGATCATCCGACCTTTGCCTGCACGCATGACATGGGCCGAGGCCCATGTACCCCTTCTCCCCTCACTTACCCCTTCGTGGCTTAGCACTATATATAGACCCCCTCCTCCTCCATTTGAGGGTTAGCAAATGTTTAGCTCATATTTGTGAGAGAGCTTTGCTCATCCACTTGGTAGTCTTCTCTATGGAGATTCGAGCCTCCACCGGAGAAGATCCCCCAAGCGGATTCAAGACCCCTCTTTAGGGAAGAACATCAAGACCTCCTCATGGAGAAGACCGGTTACCGTGTATCGTCCCTAGTTGTCCGTGGATCGTGTATCTTTGCTTATGTACTCGAGGATCTAGCCCATGTGTGACTTATTCGTGTCGGTTTAGTGATTCCTCTCGTGTTTCTTATTGTGTTTTCTCTCCATTCTTCCCCGTGTTCTTCGTGATTTCCGCGGGATTCGCTCCTTTCGTGAAAGATCGGGCGATTAGGGTCTCTACCCTAAATCACTTGACTTGAATAAGTTGACACCTACTGAAATATCTTTGCAAATGGCTGATAAATCAACTGCTATACCTGTCGGTATTTGTGAGGACGTGCCTGTTGTGGTTGCAAACGTTACTATTTTAACGGACTTTGTTATTCTTGATATTCCCGAGGACGATAGTATGTCTATTATTCTTGGAAGACCTTTTCTTAATACTGCAGGGGCTGTTATTGATTGCAACAAAGGCAATGTCACTTTTCATGTTAATGGTAATGAGCATACGGTACACTTTCCGAAGAAACAACCTCAAGTTCATAGTATCAATTCTATCAGAAAAATTCCATCGATTATATTTGGAGGTTTTGAATTTCCTCTTCCTACTGTCAAGAAGAAATATGATATACTTATTATTGGGGATGTGCATATCCCCGTTGAGGTAACCTAGTGTTATTCGAAATTTCTCCGGTTTCTTGTTAATCGGAATGAGTTTGTTAACAAGACTTGATCAACCTTGTTAGAGGATTCCTTTTGATGAGCATGAGATGGATGAAACTAGAAGCACAACCTTCTGTACCCCACTTTTACTTTCTGTTATTTATATTAAATAAAGTAAAAGTAAATAATTTTCTATCTGTTATATGATTATCCGTGCAATATAAAAATACCTCGAAAATAATAGTTCTCCAAATGCCCTGAAAATTAAATATGATTTTTTATAGAATATTTGAGGATTTATGGAACAAAGAACACACCAGGGGGGCCAACCACCTTGCCACGAGGGTGGAGGGCGCGCCCACCCCCCAGGGCGCGCCCCTCTGCCTCATGTGCCCACGGTGGCCCTCCTCCACTTATTCTTTCACCCACATTCTCCTTCTTCATCCCCCAAACACGAAAAACTAGCTCAAACCCGAGTCCAAGCTCGTTTTGCTACCATTTTCGATCTCCTTGCTCAAAGCACCTCTCACAAAACTGCTTCGGGAGATTGTTCCTTGGTATGTGGATCCTCCATTGGTCCAATTAGTTTTTGTTCTAGTGCTTTATTCATTGCAAATTTTTGCTGCTTAGGTGACCCTGTTCTTGAGCTTGCGTGTCAAATTTATATGGTCAAAAGTAGTTTTGATGCATGATATAGGCTCCAGGCACTTGTAGGAGTAGTTGCTATCAATATTATTGAGTTTGGTTTACTTTTATTTTGAAGTTACTAAAATTTTTAGAATTTTTTAGAAAATGACGAGGAGATTATTGAGGGGCTCATCGAGCCAAAGCTCGAAGGAAAAGGCACTGAAGCTTAAGTATAATTTGCCGCGCACCGCGGAGGTTCAGGCGTGTGAATGGCCTTCCGAGGATTTCTTAAGAGCAACGGGGATTTATGAAGATTTTCATGAGTTGGCTCATAATGCAGGCCTCACTACTTTCCTCCACGACCAATGCGATCAGTATCTCTTACTCACAAATACCTTTGTGCAAAACTTTCATTTTCATTCTAGGAACTCACCACCTACGGTGGAGTTTCATTTATATGATGAGCATAAGGAGATGTCACTTTATGATTTTTTTCGGATTTGTTTAGTCCCTTTTGAGGGCAAGACAGAAGAACCACATCGTGATGATGTGGAGGGATTTATTAATACTATCACTGTAGGGGAACCTAGGAAGGTTTCCGATGCACGAATCACTAGCATGCATTTTCCTGTCTTACGTTACTTTGCATTATTTGCTAGTGGTTGCTTAATTGGTCGCGGAAACTGTGGAAACCTTAGTATCCCTGATATTATTATTTTGCTCCAAGGTTTATACAGTGATAACACTTTTAGTATGGGCGACATTATTGCTAGACAGTTAAGTATGAACCATACTAAGGGTCCCATCTTTGGAGGCATCTATGCTACATGCCTAGCTGCACATTTTAACATACCTATTAGGCATGCTGAGAAGGAAGAAAAAGTGCTGCCTCGTGTTTATTTAGATTATAAAAGTATGGTGGCACATGATTTTATTATTAAGAATAGGGCAGGAGAGCTTAAATATCAATTGTTCTTTAATAAACATCATCCTGAGACTATTACCTTGGCTGCTCCTTCTTTGTTTGATTTGACTGTAGGCACGTACCTTTTTCCGTTGACGGCAATTCACGCCTACCGGAACCCTGCACCAGCCGAGGAGCCAGAACCGGAACCACAATTTGATCCTTCACGACAGTCTAACTATTATTATGGATATCCAGAGATGATTGCCAGCCAGTGGCAATCGGAGCCTTCTTCTTCCTCATCGCAGTACAACCCCAACTATTATTATGGATATCAGCCAGGCTAGCCGTGGCCATAAACTAACTTAGGCCAAAATCCTAAGCTTGGGGGAGTACGTATTTCTCACCGACATTACATTTATGTTCACACACACTCATTGCTAGATGTCGGTGCTCATACTTTTTCATTGTATCATCCATGCTAGTTTATTTCCTTTTATGCTTTCTTCTTGTGTGTTTAATAAACCTTAATAAAAAACCAAAAAATTAGTTGTAGCTTTTAATTAATTTACTTTCCATGCTTGTAGTAGTAATTAAAAAGAAAACCCAAAAATATTTCATGTTCTTCTTTTGCTTGTTGGGAGCTTTCCCGTGTAAATAGTTTTATTTCTTTTCTTTTCTTTGGGGGTCAGTAGGAGAAGACCATGATTAAATTGTTGAAGTGGCTCTTATATGCTTTATTGTTGATTTAACCAGGAGAAGACCATAATGCTCGTAGATTCCAACTTAGTCCAATGCACGTGCACTCTTATTATTATTCACATCGTTCGGTCGTGCAAGTGAAAGGCAATTATGATGATATATGATGGACTGACTTAGATGAGAAAATCTAGTATGAACTCGACCTCTTTTGTTTTTGTTAATATGATGAGTTCATCATTCTTGATTCAGCTTGTTACGAATAAACATGTTTGCAATGACAATTAGAGATCATAGTTGCTTGTGCCATGCTTGATTAGCTATGAGTTATAATGGTTTACCTTGCGTGCCAACATGCTATTAAAATGGTTATGATGTGGTATGATAGGGTGGTATCCTCCTATGAATGATTTAATTGACTTGACTTGGCACATGTTCACGCATGTAGTTGAAACAAATCAACATAGCCTTCACGATATTTATGTTCATGGTGGATTATATCCTACTCATGCTTGCATCCAATGTTTATTAATTTTAATGCATGTACATGGCTGTTGTCGCTCTCTAGTTGGTCGCTTCACAGTCTTTTGCTAGCCTTCACCTATACTAAGCGGGAATACTGCTTGTGCATCCAGTCCCTTAAACCCCAAAGTTATTCCAAATGAGTCCACTATACCTTCCTATATGCGGTATCTACCTGCTGTTCCAAGTAAATTTGTATGTGCCAAACTCTAAACCTTCAAACAATCATCCTGTTTTGTATGCTCGAATAGCTCATGTATCAACTAGGGTTGCATGTATCTTCCATGTTAGGCGGGTTATCCTCAAGAGGAGTGGACTCCGCTGCTCACTCACGAGAAAATGGCTGGTCACCGGATGCCCATTCCCATGCTTTATGCAAACTAAATCAAAATAATTGCAAAACAAAACTCCCCCTGGGACCTGATGTATGTTGGAGGCACTCATTGTTTCGAGCAACCATGGATTTATGTTTGTTGGTGGAGGGGGAGTATAAACTTTACCATTCTATTTGGGAACCGCCTATAATGTGTGTAGCATGGAAGATATCGCCATCTCTTGGTTGTTATGTTGACAATGAAAGTATACCGCTCAAAATTTTATTCACCTCTATTTCAAAACCGAGCTTTGGCACCTCTACAAATCCCTGCTTCCCTTTGCGAAGGGCCTATCTATTTACTTTTATGTTGAGTCATCACCCTCTTCTTAAAAAGCACTAGCTAGAGAGCGCAGTTGTAATTTGCATTCATTACTGTTAATTTATATTGGGTGTGACTATGATTGGATCTCTTTTACCATGAATTACAATGTCTAGTCAGTCCTTGATCTTTAAAGGTGCTCTGCATTTATGTTTTGCGGTCTCAGAAAGGGCTAGCGAGATACCATCTTGTTATATCATATAATGATTGTTTTGAGAAAGTGTTGTCATCTGAGATTTATTATTATGGCTTGCTAGTTGATTATGCTATTGATATGGGTAATCATGAGACCTGGGAATTATTGCAAATATGGTTAGTTATAATCTTTGCTGAAAACCTGAATGCTAGCTTGACATATTTACAACAACAAGAGCAAACCGAGTTTGTAAAAGTTTTTCTTTATTTCTTTCAGTTTGTCAACTGAATTGCTTGAGGACAAGCAAGGGTTTAAGCTTGGGGGAGTTGATACGTCTCCGTCGTATATACTTTTCCAAACACTTTTGCCCTTGTTTTGGACTCTAACTTGTATGATTTGAATGGAACTAACCCAGACTGACGATGTTTTCAGTAGAATTGCCATGATGTTGTTTTATGTGCAGAAAACAAAAGTTCTCGGAATGACCTAAAACTCCATGGAATATCTTACAATAAATAATAAAAAATCCTCGCCAAAGATGAAGACCAGGGGCCCACACCCTTGCCACGAGGGTTGGGGGCGCCCCCCCTAGGGCGCGCCCCCTACCTCATGGGCCCCCTGGAGACCTCCCGACTCCAACTCCAACTCTATATAACTGCTTTCGGGGAGAAAAAATAGGAGAGAAGAAATCATCGCGTTTTACGATAGGGAGCCGCCGCCAAGCCCTAAAACCTCTCGAGAGGGCTGATCTGGAGTCCGTTCGGGGCTCCAGAGAGGGGGATTCGTCGCCGTCGTCATCATCAACCATCCTCCAACACCAATTTCATGATGCTCACCGCCGTGTGTGAGTAATTACATTGTAGGCTTGCTGGACGGTGATGGGTTGGATGAGATTTATCATGTAATCGAGTTAGTTCAGTTAGGGTTTGATCCCTAGTATCCACTATGTTCTGAGATTGATGTTGCTATGACTTTGCTATGCTTAATGCTTGTCACTAGGGCCTGAGTGCCATGATTTCAGATCTGAACCTATTATGTTTTCATAAATAGATGAGAGTTCTTGATCCTATCTTGCAAGTCTATAGTCACCTATTATGTGTTATGATCCGTTAACCCCGAAGTGACAATAATCGGGATACTTACCGGTGATGACCGTAGTTTGAGGAGTTCATGTATTCACTATGTGCTAATGCTTTGTTCCGGTTCTCTATTAAAAGGAGGCCTTAATATCCCTTAGTTTCCATTAGGACCCCGCTACCACGGGAGGGCAGGACAAAAGATGTCATGCAAGTTCTTTTCCATAAGCACGTATGACTATATTCGGAATACATGCCTACATTATATCAATGAACTGGAGCTAGTTCTGTGTCACCCTAGGTTATGACTGTTACATGATGAACCACACCTGGCATAATTATCCATCATTCATCCAATGCCTACGAGCTTTCCATATACTGGTTTACGCTTATTTACTTTCCCCTTGCTATTGTTATAAGCACTACAAAATACCAAAAACATTACTTTGCTTTCGTTACTCTTTTGTTACTGTTACCATCACTATCATATTACTTTGATACTAAACACTTTGCTGTAGATACTATGTTTCCAGGTGTGGTTCAATTGACAACTCAGCTGCTAATACTTGAGAATATTCTTTGGCTCCCCTTGTGTTGAATCAATAAATTTGGGTTGAATACTCTACCCTCAAAAGCTGTTGCGCTCCCCTATACTTGTGGGTTATCAGTTAACAACTATACTAAAAAATGAAACACATGGATGCAAAACATGACGCCTGGCGTGGTGCCATGGTATGGCCTCACCATGCCGTGGTAAAAAATGGAGAATATTTTCCTTATGTCATGATGGGCGCCTTTCATAAATCGAACCATCACCGAGGAATTTTCATGGATTCAAGGGGGAAATCACCAAGATTGAAGGGGGGTCCAAATTTCCTTTGTCCTTTGTCCACAATTTTTTTTCTACGATGAACATACAACCTGCAAATCACCGTGTTCAAATTTCGCACTTTTCTGGGTTCATTTAACATATATAGGGGATTATGTGCATTTCCTAGACATTAATGTGCATAATTCAAGTTCAAACAATCGATGCATGAAAGGGTCCACAAGAATGGCCTAGAAAACCATGCTCGTTCCATTTAGTAAATTCTCATGCCTTTTACAAGGAATGGACAAATTTTTCAATGAAATGTGTGGCAATAGTCAACCACAAATGTTTGTTTGTTGGGTTTTCAACTATATAAAAACTGAAATAAATACTTAAAAAACATGACGCCTGGCATGGTGTCACGGTATGACCTCGCCTTGCCCTGGTAAAAACTTGAGAAGGTTTGGCTTATGTCTTCATGCACGTCCTTCATAAATCGAACCATCACCTAGGAAGTTCCACGCTTTCGAGAGGGAAATATTGAAGATTGTAGGGGAATCCAAGTTTTGTCATTCTTTGCCCTGGAGTTTTTTCCTACGACGAACGTACACCCTGCAAATCACTGTGTTCAAATTTGGCATTTTTCCGGGCTCATTTACCATATTTAGAGGATTATGTGCATTTTCTAGGCATTTAGCACATATAAATCCAATCCAGCTACAGGTGCACGGGTGTGATGTGAGGGACATGGATTGCCGTTCGATCACGGCGCATCCAATGGTGCACACAAGTGATCTACGTGGCTGGGGTTCCGTCCAATCATAACGTAACACACAATAGGCTCAACGCACAGTGTTTCCGGAAGCGACGGAGATGAACCGTGTGCGATAACGAACGAGCAAAATTGTAAGGTAAGCCAAATTTCTGTTTTTGTTTGTTGTTTAGCTCTTGAATACCACCACACTATACGGCTGCCCGGCCCCTCCGCCCCAGAGCTCTCTCCAGGCGTCATCCACGGAACCGCGACGCACAATAACTGGTAAAGAAGCGATGGCATCCCGCCGTGCCATGTTCCTCACCGCCTGCGATCGCACACATGGTAGGGAAGCGATGGCATCTCGCCGCGCCGAGTTCATCGCCAGCGGCGGCCAGACAGTTACATGGGCAGACTTTGAGGCTGTCATGGCTGAATGGGTGGTGGATCTAGAGGCGTCCATAGCGACACAGAAGGAGCGGAAAAGGCAGAAAGCAGTCAAGAAAAGAGAGTCCCGGCACCGCAAGAAAAAAGAGGCCGCATGCCATGGTGAGGGAGCTTGGCGAAGATCGAAGCATGGTGGGCTGCCGCTTACAAGGCCGGGAAGGAGAACGCTGGCGTCTGGCAAGCATGCCATGATGGCAGCATGTGGGAAGTAGTTTAAGTTTGTAGTATTAGAGCAAATTACCAGTAGTACTTTAAGTTTGTAGTATTAACATACATTGTCGGTAAGAACATCCTTCGAGGGCTTTGAGCGTTGATTAGCATGTGTTCCCGTACGCATTTTTTGCGTTAATCATTAGAAGATCACAAAACACATGGTTTCTATGTCGTACCCGTCTGTGTTTTTTGCGTTAATGACCCATAAGTCAGTTACCTGTGCAATATTTCCTAATAAACCAGGCGTACCATTGACCGAAAAAATCAAGTACACATGTACATTTTTTTGGAGACAGGATCTGCCAACTTTCTTTTTTCTCGCACACAAGTATTTACGTGCTTTGTCTGTGTTGTGTGTTTCCCCCACCCAAATTTCAAGTTCTGCACCGAAATTTTCATTAGGCGCGCGATTTCAGAATTTATTCCTCCAGCCACATCCCCTTCCCCTCAGTATCCCCCCTCCCTCGCCCCTCCCCCTACCGGCATCACAAACTGCCGCCGCCGCAACCACCGCTTCAACCACATCTATGTTCTGGTCGGATCCCGAAAGGTAACCCACCAATCTCTATCATGTCCCCGGCCTTATTGCTTAAATGGTGCCTACAAAACATCCTCATGCATCCAAATCCCCCCCTGCTAGGAGCTAATGGCGGTCCATGGCGCGATGGCCGCTGTGCGTGTTGACCCGGAGGAACACCTCGCCTCTGCCGCCGCCGCCGACATGGTGCAGACTCTGGCCCAGATGAAGTCCCCCAGTACCTAGACCCCAGGACTTAACAGGTAAGATCTGACCAGCTAAATCTTACCTATACCACTTGCAACGGTTATGATTTGTACGGTTGATGTATTGAGCATGTACATGCCTTGTTTATTTCAGTACTGCACACTATGTGATGTTCAAATATTACCGTGTCCAGCTCAATTTCACCAATACCAGCAACAAACTTACAATACATGACTTAGGATATCACTAGAGATGTTGCCCATTTGCTATTTTTAGTGGATGCTAACCCTGTTGTACTTAACATGCCTGTCCAGGTACTTACGCAGGGTCATAATGGCTGATGCTTTTGTTTGCCGTCGACGTGAGCTGCATCCCATGTCTTATAGTATTTCTATAATTTCTGGAATTGCAGTTTAACTTCTACCATTTACTGGTTGCCTGTAGGTACACATGTCAGTGGCACTGATCCACGCCTCGACCTGGAGGAACAGCTCTCCTCCGTCATCGCTGACTTTGGGAGAGCTCTGGCCAAGATGAAGTGCCCCAACAACTACCTCTCAGGACTTACCAAGTATGTATTCACCAGTTCAATCTTACCAATACCAATTGCAATTAATGGCTATGTTCTGTACGATCGATGTGTTAAGCATGTTCTAGTAAACATGCCTAACACGTCTTTGCTACTTTCCCTACCTTTTTATAGACATCTAGGCCATTCTCTGCTCTGGCAGCACCTGCCTTGTGATGTTTAACTATGCCAATTGCATTTTTATCAGTACCAATGTCAATGTCTATTAAGCCTGTTGCAATTAACAGTTGAATCCATTTTTAAATAGTTGTATATTAATGGCTACAAACTTACAAAACATGACTTAGGATGCTGTTAAGCCTGTTGCAATTAACAGTTGTATCCATTTTTTAATCTGTCCATTTGCTACCATGCTACTCTCCGCAATCAAGATATACTAGAGATGCGGCCCCATTTTCTATTTTTGGTGGATGCTAACCCTGTTTTACTTAACATCTTGTCCATGTACTTATGCAGGGTCATAACGGTCGATGCTATTGTTTGCCGTCAAGGTTAGCTGCACCCCATGTCTTACAGTATTTCACATCATTTGTGCAATTGTAGTTTAACTTCTACCATTTACTGGTTGCTTGTAGGTACACATGTCAGTGGCACTGATCCGGACTTCGACCCGGAGGAACAGCTCACCTCCGCCGTCGCTAACTTTGGGCGGGCTCTGGCCAAGATGAAGTGCCCCAGCAACTACCTCTCATTACTTACCAAGTATATACCCACCAGTTCAATCTTACCAATGTTAGTTGCAATTAATGGCTATGTTTTGTACTATCAATGTATTAAGCATGTTGTAGTAAACATGCCTAACACGTTTGAGCTATTTTCCCTACCTTTTTATAGACAACTGGGCCATTATCTGCTCTGGCAGCACCCCCTGTGATGTTTAACTCTGCCAATTGCAATTTTATGAGTACCGGTTTCAATGGCCATTAAGCCTGTTGCAATTAACAGTTGTATCCATTTTTAAAGACTTGTATTTCATTGGCTACAAACTTAGAAAACATGAATTAGGATGTTGTTAAGCCTGTTGCAATTAAAAGTTGTATCCATTTTTTAATCCGTCCCTTTGCTACCGTGCTACTCTATCGAAATGAAGATATCACTACAGATGCTGCCGTTTTATTACCACTTGCTATTTTTGGTGGATGTTAACCCTGTTGTAGTTAACATTGGCTTTCCATGTACTTACACAGGGCTACAATGGGCGATGATGTTGTTTGCCATTGAGGTTAGCTGCATCCCGTGTCTTATACACCATATATTCCTAAATAGAAGTGTTTTAGAGATTCCAATGTAGACTACATAAGGAGCAAAATGAGTGAATCTAGATTCTAATCTAAACTATATTATAATTCTATATACATCCATATGTAGTTCATATTGAAAGCTCAAAAGAAATACTTGTACTTAGGAAAATAGGTAGTTTTATCTTACATCATTTGTGCAATCTTAGTTTAGCTTCTAACATTTACTGATTGCTTGTAGGTACACATATGAGCGGTACTAATCCATGCTTCGATCCATTTTGCATCTGGGGCAATGAGATATTCATAAACAAGAGTCAAGTGAGGAAACTAAGAAAGATTGTTAGGCGAAAGAAACGGGTGATTGGAATTAAGCTCTTTATTTAGACTTTGTCGAAGACAAAAGTGAACTTTAGGATGGTAAGCAATGTGTTGCCTTTTCCCCCTGCCCACAACAAGTTACTCTATTAGACCTTAGTATCTGATATTTTTCTCTTTTAAGTGGTTTCCGAAGCTATTTACTGATGATTACCTTGCAAACTACATGACCGGAGTGGAGGCAACTAAGATTAAAGTATATAATTCATGCTACCATGATAATGCTCTAGAAGTCTTCCTGAAGGCGGTGAAGGGTGGGCAGGAGATCGTCAAAAGGGGTTGGACAAAAGTGGTTCGTGCGTATGGCATGCAGGAAGGCACATTATGGGCAATCTACTTCTTCAACATTGTCGGCAGTCAAAATGATTTACACATGTCTCTTCACCTTTACTACCTTTAAATAATGTGGTTCATCATAGTTAATTGGTGCCTAATCCTTTAATTACTGAACATATTGTACTGGCAACTTTATTTATGGATTCGTTGTTGAACCATTGTGCTGATAATTTGAATTGCACGTTTCGTATTTCTAAATTTCCAATTATAATAATAAATTACACCTAAAAATAAAAAGAGAACAGACGGTCATGGAACTTTGCAAACGGTTCTGGCAGTAAAAGCGCTTGTGATGGATAGCCCGATGCCACACAATTTTCTACATCAAATCGTGTGTGATGTAGTTAATGAAAGCAAACAGTTAACCAAGGAAGACCATGTGTGATAGTTACACCTTTCACACACGTGTGTATACATAAAACCGTGTGGGATGTACATCCGAATGGAAACATTTTCCCTCGATTGACTATGTGTTATGTACATAAGAACGGAAACGTATTCCTTGGATTGACTGTGTGTGATATACATACGAACGGAAATGATTTTCTAGGATTCACTGTGTGGGATGTACATACCTACGGAAATGATTTTCTCGGATTACCATGTGGATGTACATACCTATGGAAATGATTGGGTTTCGATGCCTCGCCTGATCGCACTAGGCCCCAGCCTGGGTCCCAGGAGGGCCTATCCCCGATGATTTCTGGGTCGTGTGGGAAGGACACCCTGTCACACACTCACTTGGCGACGGTTCCAAATGCTGTCGCGGAAAGGGGTTAAAAACCGTTTGTCTAGGACCGATGCGCACTAGTGTATGTTACTACCCACTATGAAGGTAGTAACATAGTATAGGGATATGTGTATGTTACTAGTGTACGTTACTCTCCATTGTGGCTATTGTCATACTCCCTCCTTTCCGGTTTAGGCTGGTTGTAATGGTAGTATCATAAGCGGTATCATGCATGCCAACTAGACTTTCTAGATGATGTGGCACACAATTAAATGAGGAAAGAGAGGATGTGGTATCATATCATGATACCATGTCATATTAAATGTTGTACTAGGTACTACTTTGTGTGATGCATGTCAATTCATAAGGAAACCTAAGATACTAAATTATGATACTATGCATTACGAAAGTAGCTAGTATGATACACTATCATATGCATGATACTACTATACTATGATACTCCCCATTACAACCAGCCTTATAGGGCCCAATTCCAAAATCTCACCAACCAAGGTAGATGGTGAGTGGTGGAATACTTTTTGTAGTTTACAAAACCACCCAATTAATGCTTTTGTTTTCCTCAAAAAATTATGTTTTCCATTGTATAAATTGCAATACATGCATGCATAAAGTACAAGCATTGGTCAGCTTTCTCTTAATACTTGCATGCAATGATTTAATGCACCTTGGAATCTGGACATGTGATGGGGAACAACTAATTGAGCCTTATAAAACAGAAAAACTAAAATTTTGAGATAAGCATATAAACCGGAAAGGAGGGAGTATATATGCATGATACTAGTATATGATCGACAATACCTCCGTATTGCGCGCATGCATAGTATCATAAGTTAGTATCTTAGGTTTCCTTATTAATTGCCATGCATGACACAAAGTAGTACAACATTTAATATGTTACGGTATCATGATATGATACCACACCCTCTCTTTCCACATTTAACTGTGTGCCACATGATCCAAAAAGTCTAGTTGGCATGCATCATACCGCTTGATACTCACATATTACAACCAGCCTTATTAGGGTGGCCATAGTGGGGGTATCATAGCCGGTATCATGCACTCGGGAATAGAAAATATGATGATGTGGCAAAGAAGAAGTAACATAGGTAGATACCGTAACATATATAGATATAATAAATGTTGTACTACTTTGTGGCATGCATGGCCATAAATACGGTCATCTATGATATATACTACTCTATGATACTATATATGCAGTATGAAGGTACGTACGTAGTATCATACACTAGTATCATATGCATGATACTATAGATATAGTATATGATACTCCCCACTATATAAGGCTGGCCATAGTGGTGGTATCACAACCGGCGATGTCATGTACTCGGAAATAGAAAGTATGCTGATGTGGCAAAGAATTAAATATATATAAAGATGGTTAGAGTAACATATAGGTAGATACTGTATCATATTAAATGCGATGCTAATTTGTGTCATGTATGGCAATAAATATGATCTATATATGATACTATACTTTATGTATTATACTATGCGCTATAATTAATTAAAGGTAGTATCATACACTAGTATCATATATATTGTATATTCATGATACTAGTATATGACAGTCTCCACTATACTCGTGAGTTCTTACCGTGGAAAAAAATTGGAGGCGAAACGATGAACTCATGTTTTCATTCGAACAAAAATATGATGGTAGGTAATGTAAATGTTTTCAAAGAGCGCACGGTTCACTCACGAAAGCCGTGTGTCCACTAAGGCGTGGCCGATGCACCCCCCCCCACCACTGTGCCACGCGCGCAATCGGAGTCATGCGTTCTGATTGGCTAGAACCCAAACCCCACAGATTGTACGTCTGCATGGTTGGATTCTCCCAGATCGAACGACAATCCTCATCCCTTTCGATGGGAAATGCAGTCCGGCTAGGAATTGATTTATATTCCAACATGCACGGTAAATGCCAAAAAATGTCTTACATATACCACACGCTACCTAAAATGTGCCAGAAAATCAAACCCATGGTAAAATTGTGATTGGTTTATGTGGGAAACATTTAGAGGAGAAACGATGAAATCACGTCTTCATTTCAAAATTAGTACATCTTCATTTCAAATAAAATTATTCTATTTGTGCACACGAGCGCTAAGAGGCAACCGTTTGCATAGGCCCTTCTGCGCGCGCGGCTACCGGGTTATTTTTCACTCTTTTCACCTAGGCCGCCAACATCCGGAGTCCCCAGCACCCCCACTGTCCGCCCGTGTTTCACTCAACTAGTCCACCCAATCTCCATCGCCAGCTCACCCCTCCCCCAGATCCAAAGCAGAACCCTCTCCGGCGCCGCCGTGCTCACCTCGGTCGTGTGCCCGCTCTTCGGCGTCAAGCCTACCTCCACTATCGTTCCCAACACATGGCGGCCTGCGCCTCGCCGTCTTCGTTTGCTCGCCAGCTACCCTCGAGCATATCGATGCAGTAACCCTCGCCTCTCCTGTGATCCGGCCGGGTTTGCATTAAGAAGCCTGTTAGTTACTGCTCTCCATCGCAGTGAGGCATATTTCTTCGCAATCCCTCTTCCAATTTCATTCCGTATATTCCCAAATTGGCTATAAAATAACAAAGAGCGTATGTATGTTCATTATCTACCTTCCTTACTACATATAACTGTATTTGTTTCAATAAGTTACTGCCTATTTACAGATCGCGGGCGCCCGAGTCACACAAACTTAACAAATTAGCCGTACATTTTCTAAATTATTGCATGGCATGTTTAGAAAGCTTGATACCAAGTTGTTAGTTTTATGCTTATCATCCTTTCCCGAGTTTCACAGGTGTTCTCTGTAGATGCTGAGTAGCATCGACAACACTCATTCAGTCCATGTATCTTCATCTGATTCGGACAACCCTAGGTCTTCAGTAGATTGTGAGGGATCAAGTAGTCTTGAACGGTATAGAGCTGCTGCAATTACCCTTCCGGTCAGGACATGGAGGAACGCTCCAAGGAAGCCCACACACCAGCCTAAAGGTGTATATGAAGTAACTAAGATTGATTTAAAGTCCTGGGCTCCAACTAAACCAGATAGAGCACGCATGAGGTTCAGCAGTGTGTGTGGATTTGTTGGCAGGGCAAGGCTCAACATTAATCTACCGGGGTTTCGAAAGGCTGACACAGAAACACGGCGAAGGATAGTCTGGGATATCATGGATCACTTCAACGTTCCAGAGTAGTGGATAATGCAGGTGGAACACGCTGCACTAAAGAAGGCTAGGGATGCTTGGAGAAACTGGAAGCGCGTGTTGTGATGAGGACATCAATACATTGTTACACCCACAACCCATGCTGCTATACATACTGGACCAATTACTAGAGCTCGCGCACGCCAATTAAATTACCAGGTACTTTCGTTTCTGGTAACGATTCTAATGTTCATGAGAATAAGATGCTGCCTAAATTGGATACATTTGTTTTGCTTACAAATGAAGGGCCTAGCTTGGACAAGTCCAAGCATGGAGACGATGGCATGTGCAAGGAGAACATGAACGGAGTTACAAGTGATGATTCTAGGACTTTGAAGCCACCGTAATGAGTGCATGAAGCCTTGGACAAAATATACAAGATACCACTTCATAAATTTCGTCCAGAGGCTATCCTAGGTGCTACGTCACCTTATTTTTGGGCCAGGCCCATGTAATTTCGAAATACTTGATTATAGGCTGTTTTTAGAGTCCGTATGTGTGGGCAAACAAGAGTTGGGGTTGGTTTCGGACCCCTACTCCAAGGGCCACAAAATTCCCCCTCTCTCCTCCATGTATACAGCCCTTAGGGCATCGTTTAGACCTTGGGTTTTGTTTAGATTAAAGTTCGCCATACCTGCAACTTCGCGTACTTCGTTTGTGTTCAACGACCAGATAAAGGTATCACAGAACCCCACCTTAATTAATAAAGCTTTCCTCTTTTATTCGCAATATCCAGATTGCAATCTCAGTTTCTTGCTTGTTCTTTGTTTGCTCGCAGGAAATAGACCCTCGTGTTCAGGTTGATCATGCTCCGGCATGGTCAATAACCCTCGGAAGTTGGTTTAGCGATTGCTAAGGCCATGAGTTCTGTGACGTTCGCACGTTCATAGTAGGATCGTTAAAGTTGACTCCCACAGAAAACGATATCTATCTCATCGAAACATCGTGACACCTTCGCCCCTATCGTGCTGTACAAGAAGTACTTGACTGAAGGAAAGGACCCAATCCCCGCATGCCCCCAAATTATAAAGGTAGACTGGGCAGAATTCAAAAGGGTCAAGGAAACTAAAGAGTTTGCTGAGAAGAGTTTCAAGCAATCGGAACTTCAGAAGAACATACACCCCCACCATATGGGTGTGGCAGGATACAACTGCATGAAACTGATATGGGAACATGAGGACAAAGAAATAGTAGCGGCGGGTGTCAATCCGGCCTTTAGTGAAATCAGGGGCGAACGTGCCAGAGACTACTTGCAGGCACTTGCAAAGAGGCATGATGATGGAACTTATTACTTTGAAAACGCATGTGATGCCAAACTGTATCAAGTGATGTTAGAGGCTTCCAAGATCCCTTGAAGGTTCTACAGGAACTCATGGCCATGTGACATTCTGTCCATTGCTCTAGACACAAAAGAGCCCCCTGGCTATGCAAGGGATATAGGTGTTAATCTCCCGCACAAGAGGGCTTTCACACTCAGCAAAGAAGAGAGGCTCAACATGAAAAAAGCGAGGAGTGAAATCAAGGAGAATGCATTGTATGAAAGGTTGAAGAAGGAGATTTATCCGACTGTTCGAAAGGATGTTGAGGAGTCATTCATGATGCAGAAGACTCTAACACTGACAAATAGCCATCAGATGGGAGGGGAGGCAGGTATAGTGGATGATGCTTATTGTGCGACAACACTGCACAAGAGTAGCTGTGCATTAGCTGACCCCAGCGACACTGAGACTTCAGCTGCTCGTGATGATGCTATATCTGATCTATGTAGAATAAAAGACAGACTGAAGGGCATGCTTACACATTATGAAGGTACATTAAAATGTGCAACAGCCTGGGTTTGCCCACCCTTCTTGGAAGATGGCCTCTTCTTGGACAATATTCCATTGAAGCCGGGCTACGTGAAGTGCTACGTGATGAAGTAAAGTCTGGATTCAATGAATTTGCCCTGAAGAATGTCCTAGGAGACTACAATGAGCAAAGGACCTTGGGAGAAACACTGTTACATCACATCCAGTGGCCACGAATGGAAATAGAGTTCATCGATGAGATTCCTGAAGCCCCGCCAAGAGCAACCACTGTCGCCCCTCAACTGGTGACGCTCTTCTTGCCACAGCAGCTCTCGCGGTCTGAAGCATCAACCTGTGATCAGCCGGCCTGACTTTGTGGCATACATGCCATGTCATCCTCCGCCCCAAAGCAGCCAGTGGCAAGGCCTACAACTGCTGATGACGCACCATTGGTTCAGATGCCGGCCACTGAAGCAGCAGGGGGAGACCCAGCTACAACACATGCTCAGCAGACCAACCTGGTGGAACAGACTGCTAAGCAGTCTGATGCTTCGGAACCGCCTGCTAAGTAGTCTGTAGGTCCAGAACCAACTGCTCATCAGTCCGTCGGTCCATAGGCGCATGATCAGCATAGCAATGCGTCAGCACTTCCTGCTCAACAAACCAACACATTAGCACAGCCTCCTTGGCACACCGACAAGTTGGCACCATGATGCGGAGCATCCCAAGGTCATCCCTATGGACCCACCATCGTCTCACCAAGTGCCTAGCGGACCCATGAAACGAGCACGTGCAAGAGCTCTCGAAACCGAGGTGACATCTCTCCTCTCACAAGTTCACTTTGATGCACATGAGACATGGCTACTACCTCAAACGGAGACATTATGCATACTCAGGTGTCAAGGAGTTAGCTATGGAGAAGCTAAGGAGCAAGGAGAATCAGAAGAGGAAGATGGACATGAAGAAGAAGAGATGCGGAAGAAGCTATAGGCTCCGGATGACCGACCAGGGCCGGACGTCCGACGAACTCCAGGCTCCGGTCCGACACATCCCCACCCTAGCGAAAACTACGAATTTCCGAAGCCACCAGGAAGACTGGCGCCCGGACGACCGACACCGACCGGATGTCCGACCGAAGTCCACCAGAGCCGAATCTACGGACGTCCGATAGGTCCCGGACGTCCGGACCCTCATGAGCCTCCGGACGACCGGTAACTCCCGGTCGTCCGGCGCTTGTGTGTTGCCATGAGTTGGGACGCAGCCCATGTACCCCCCACTTCGCCCCTTTTGCACTAAGACTACAAATAGACCTTGATGCGGAGCATCCCCAGGTCATCCCCATGGACCTACCATCGTCTCACCAAGTGACTAGCGGACCAATGACACGAGCACGTGCAAGAGCTCTCGAAACTAAGGTGAACTCACTCCTCTCCGAACTACCACTTACCATGCTTGAGAATTGGCTACTACCTCTAGCGGAAACCCTATGTGTGATCAGGTGCTTGGAGGAAGGCCGCGGACCAACTACATTCAACGGACAAGATGGCGAGGACGCCAAGTTCACAGGACAAGAAGAAGAACTACTCGAAGTCCCCAGGCTCCGGACGACCGACGAACCCCGGACGTCCGATGACCTCCAGGCTCTGGACGTCCGATGACCTCCAGGCTCCGGACATCCGGCCCTCTCCGGACGACCAACACTTCCATACCCGAGCCAAAACTACGGATTTCCAAAACGCTGCGGACGACCGACGACCTTCAGGCTCCGGACGTCCGACCCCAACCGGACGTCCGACTGAAGTCCACCCGAGCCAAATCTATGGGCATCCGACAGGCACCGGACATCCGGACCCTTGCGAGCCTCCGGACGACCGGTGACTCCCGGATGTCCGGCGCCTGTGCAATGCCATGTGTTGGGCCGTAGCCCATGTACCCCCCACTTTGCCCCTTTTGCACTAAAACTATATATGTACTTCCTATTCCTTCTAGCTAGGGTTAGCATTGGTTTAGTTGATATTTAGAGATAGAGCATTGCTCATCCACATCAGATCTACTCCAAGAGAGAGACCGCGGCCCCTCTTCGGAGAACATCCCTTTGGATTCAAGACCTCCTTGCGGAGAAGAAGATCAAGACCTCCTCATGGAGAATACCGGTTACCTTTTGTATCATTCATTGTTGACTTTGGATCTTGTATCTTCCTTTGTGTTCAAGGATCTAGCGCATGTGTGATCATACTTGTTGGTTTGAGTGTTCTCTTGTGTTCCCCTTGTGATTTTCCCCTCGTTTCCCTCCTCGTGTTCTTCATGTTCATCACAGGGCCCACTCCTTTCGTGAAAGATCGGCCGATTAGGGTTCCTACCCTACATCATCTTGGTATCAGAGCCACGTTGATCACAATTTCGGAGCCTCCCCGTTGTGTTGCTAGCCTAGTTTCGTTGATTTTGTCCCTAGTTCAAAAATTCCTCACAAAAATAGCCCCAATTTTTTTTGTGATTTGTTGCTGTTTTGAAATTTTGTTGGATTTGATCTATGGATTTGCTTTGCCTTGAGTGGATCTACCTTTTCCCCCCATTCCCCACCCTTTCCATCCACGAAATCGCCCAGATTCGACGTATTTTGACCTCTCCACCACGTACACGCGTAGTTCATCCCGTGCCCGAATATCGCCCAGGCACCGGACGTCCGACCCCCACCGGATGTCCGACGACCGGACGATCGGCCCAGCTCGGATGTCTGAGGAATCCTGACGAAACTGAATTTTTTTCAGTTTAGTCACCACCACCACCGACCCACATATCCGCCTACGCACTCCTACCACCTATACTCCATCACCACTTCCACCACCATTGATTACCCGTTTCGTACTCCGACACGTGTTGCCACTTTGACCTTTGAGAATTTGAGTTGCGGTTCCGTATCCTTTTGTGTTTCGGCTATCTAGGTATGGTTCGATATCAACATCACCACCGCTCATCTTTGCCACGGACGCGTCATCAACAACGACCACCTCGACTACATCTTGGTATTCATGCCACCATTTAGACACCATACCATACGCAAGGAACGGTAACCTCATCTTGGTATTGGACATATCACTCTTGCCATTACATCGATAGCCATCATAGCCTTATTCCTTTGCGTCGTTTACCCTTCGAGACTAGCCTGTGAGTATTGCCGGCAACGTGGCTTGTGCACATTATTGATCATACTTCCCATAGCATACATACATACATCATTGTTGCATATCTTGGTATCATCTCTTGTGTCACAAGGTTGTCATTGCATACAAAATTGCTAACTTGGTTCGTGAAGCATTGCACGAGAAAAGAGCTCAAACATCAAAGAGGCAAACAAGCTTTTAAGCAAAAGGGAAACATAAGCAAATAGCTTTTAAGCAAAAACCATAGCATCATACAACATTAAGATTGTCATATTAGATCATCTTGGATCATATCATAGAAACACCTTGTATAGAGCATACTTCGGATAGAAGTCATTGCATTTTTGCTTAGTAGGTTGTGTACAAGTCTTTGTATCTGCCTATTGTGCAATCGTGCTAGCGTCTCTCTAGTGTTGTGCAACAAGAGCATTTTTGTGGATTCCACATTTTGGCTCACCCTTGGTTGCACGACCCCACTTATCTTTTTGCATATGTGTTTCCGTGTACATTATATTGCTTGGTCTACTTGTTGCATTGCAATCTTGCGAATCTTTTGCAACATTATTGAAGCTCACTTACAATTGCATCAAATTTTGTGCCACCATCCTAACCAAGCTCCACCATAAGCTTTAACTTGTGTAGGTGTCAGAAACCAACAAGAATTGGTAGCAATTGTGCTATTTGCTTGTCCACATTGGAGTGATCATTGATCCACTTTCAACTTCGGTCAAGGTACATTTGCTATTCGTTCTTCTCTTTCTACCACTCACATTCTTATCTTGGAATGATGGATAGGCCAAGTACTTCTACCAACACACTCTTCATTGAGCACGACGACGACATGAACTCCTACGTCACCAAGAGCGACCTCTTTGGTGCACAACGTGCTTTGCATCAAGAGCAACAAGCAATGAGTGAACACATCGACAACCTCGCTGCCGACTTGCGACTCTCCGAGCAACGTAGAAGGGACTACTTCGACCACAAGCTCGACGATCACAAGCAATAGAACGACACAAGAATGGATGATGTTCGTGCTTTTTTGCTCAGCCGCTCTTCTTCCACTTCATCTTCATCAAGAAGGACTCACTCAAGTCGACACTCCGACTTCACCTTCCCCGGCTCAAGTAAACCGACATCGAACACTCTTCAACGTGCCACGCGTAACGATCCTCAAGCAAGCCTCAATCCTCTACGTGACACCAACTCTCAAGAACAACGACAATGTCAAACCCAAGAGGCTTTTGCGCTAGCACGAGAAAGAAAACGACAACGCCAACATGAATAGGAAGAGCGAGCACGTCTACACCAAGAAGCACAAGATGCCGATGCACAACGCTAAGAACAACAACTCTATGAAGCTCAAGCACTTGTGGCGCAACATGCCCTTCAAGATGCAGGTCGCGCCATAGCCAACCGAGGCCGACAAGCTCGTGAACATGAAGAAGCATTTCATGAAGAAGCTCAAGAACGAAGATTTCAAGCTCGCGGGCATTGTCAAGTTCCTCAAGTTCCTCGTCGAGCTCGACAAGCTCCCCCACAAGATCGCCAAGAACATCAAGTTCATCAAGAGCATGAAGACAATGGGAATCCTCCACGACAAGAGGAACATGAGGTCGACAACCCTCTTCTCCAAGAGAAACACGAGCTTAACAATCATCAACAACATGGACGTCAGCATCCTCGACCACAACACAATTAAGAGCAACGCTACGGCAAGCTCAAGTTCGCCATGCCCAAGTTCAATGGAAGCAACGACCCCGAAGATTACCTTTCATGGGAATTAAAGGTCGACAAAATCTTCCATTTGCATAACTATGAAGAAGTGAAAAAGATCGTGATGGCATCCCTTGAGTTCCAAGACTATGTCCTCATTTGGTGGGAACAAGTTAGCGAGCGCCGAGAGGCAAGAGGTGAACCACCCGTCACTACTTGGGCGCAAATGAAGGATGTCATGAGAGAACGCTTTGTGCCTACCTACTACAACCGCAACCTCTTCTAGAAACTCCAACTACTCAAGCAAGGAACCAAGAGCTTTGAAGAATACTACACGGAGATGCAGATTGCCATGATAAGAGCCAATGTCACGAAAGATGATGAGCAAACTATGGCACGTTTCTTGAATGGACTCAACCATCCTATCAAGAAGATCACCGACTTCCAACCATACTCGAACCTCATCGAGCTCGTGCATCAAGCTACAAAAGAGGAACATCAAGTGCAAGACAATTTCAAGTATGCCAAGTTCTCATCAAAGTCCTACGGCTTCTCCAACACCCAAGCTTCAACGACTCCAACACCGTCTACCAAGCCTTCTACAAGCAACTCGACAAGTCGAGTTCCAAGAAAGCTTCATCAACTCCAAGTCATCCTCCTACTACAAGCAACTTCAAGCCGAGAGCTTCATCATCCTCAACCCCCACCGATGAGACCGTCAAGACAAGTTCCTTCAAATGCTTCACATGCGGAGGCCAAGGCCACAAGTCCTATGAGTACAACAACAAGTGGACAATAACCCTCAACGATGGTGGCACTTACGACTCAATGTGTGAAGGAGAAATGGACTCCCTTGAGCAAGTCGCCATGCACCGACAAGTGAACGATGAAGATGAACAAGTCTTTTGCGATGAAGATTCAAGTCCCACTCTTGTTGCCTCCAAGGTCTTGACTCTCCAACATCACCAAGAAGAAGACCAATGATGCCACATCTTTCATACCAAGGACGGCATCAATGGACGCTCTGTCAAGGTCATCATCGATGGAGGGAGTTGTCATAACCTCGCATGTGAAGAACTTTGCTCCAAGCTCCAATTGCCCAAGACGAAGCACCCACATCCATGCAAAGTTCAACGGCTTAGCGACTCCAGCACTCTCCAAGTCGAACATCGAGTACAAGTCTCCTTCAAAATTGGCACATATGAAGCTACTTTGGAGTGTGACGTCACTCCAATGACCGTTTGCCACCTTCTTCTTGGACGCCAATGGCAATTTGATAGAGGTGTCATTCACAAATGCTGAACGAACCACTACATCTTCAAGATGAAGGGAAAGGAGTGCGTACTTTGTCCCATGTCTCCAAGGCAAGTGATCGCCGACAAGCAAGCCACCCATCGTGGAGACAATAGTGAGAGAGCGAGCCACCAACAAGAGAGTGAGCGCCACAAGCCCAAATCGAGCGCCTCCATGATGAGCGAAAAGAAGAACTTAGTCCTATTTGCCACCGAAAGCCAGATAAGTGGAGTGTGTGAGAACCCATCTAGTGTCCCACACTACGTCCTTTTGTGCAATGACAATGAACCACAAGTTAACACCTCTCACACTCTTCCTCTAGTGTTGTCTTCTCTTTTGCAGGAATTTCACGATGTTTTCCCCGATGAGCTACCTCCGGGACTACGTCCACTACGAGGCATTGAGCACCGCATCGACCTCATCCCAGGAGCACCGCTTTCGAGCAAAGCTCCCTACCGCGTCAACCCCGAAGAAACCAAAGAAATACAAAGGAAAGTAAAGCATCTCATAGACCATGGACATGTGCGTGAAAGTTTGAGCCCTTGTGCCGTCCCGGTCATTCTTGTGCCAAAACGAGACATTAGCTTTTGCATGTGCTCCGAATGTAGACCTATCAATGCTATCACTGTTCTTTATAGGTACCCCATTCCACGCCTTGATGATATGCTTGATGAACTTAGTGGTGCCACTACCTTTTCAAAAATTGATCTCAAGAGTTGTCGTTGTGGGTGCACGGCAGATGCCAAGGGATGGCTAAAGATAGGAGGAGGCTCAAGGGCACTGGTGGGCTCCAGAGGTGAGGTCGGCATGAGCGAGCGCGTGACACAAGACGTACCCAGGTTCGGGGCTCTCCGGAGAGATAACACCCCTAGTGTTGTCAAGTGTTGCTTGTGTGTGATCGATTGTGTGAGAGAGTGTTGTGTGCCTATATACATGGGGGCTCCTCGGGGGTTTTATAGGTCACCCCCCAGGCGTACAAGGGTAATGTTACAAGGCCGTAGGGCCGGGTTGTCAGTGTCCGGGAACCCGGTTGTGGGACCCGCCAGGTGCTAGGGCTCGCTGGGTTCTTCGGGCGCGGGCCCCATGCGCCTAGGGGGCGTTGCGTGCCGTGTTGTCGATCGTCAGGGCGTGGCCGGGTTGAGTCGGCTACAGTGGCGCTCCGTCAGGTTGCCGCTTGTTGGCGTCATTGATCACGTCGGGCACTTTTGCCACGCCAGGCCTAGTCGGGGGGTAGGCATAGGGCACTGTAGCCACGTCGGCCCTAGTCAGCGGGTAGGCGTAGGCCACTATTGCCTCGTCCGGCTGACCAGAGGCATGGGCAGGGTACTGTGGCTTTGATCATTAGCTGGCGGAGACTCGTCCCATTGTACGGCTGGGATGAGATGGCCGCTGACCCTCGGCCGGGTTTAGAGAACACGCCAAGGGCGGTGCTGGCTTGCTAGAGAAGTCTTGAGCTTGGTTATTGGGGCCGAGTTGAGGAGTCTGGCCGAGTCGGCCTGCTTGGCCGGGTCGAGCGACCTGGCCGAGTCGAGCGACTCGGCTAGGGTCGGGCCGGGTCGAGGGGCGATGCAGGCCCCGTTGTTTTTGAAAAGGATCCGGGTTCCGTTGCCTGCCTGGGGTTCATTCCCCTGATAGTAGTCCCCGAAGCTATGAATGTCCACCGTCTTCAGATGGGTGGTCCTTCGCAGTCCCCCCCCTTTGCAAAGGCAAACTTGGCGACTGCCGGGTCCAGCAACTCCCACTGTGTGCTGGCTTCCGGAAGCCGGATCGCGGCGTCTTGGTCTTGGCGGGAAACCGAGGAGCTCGACGAATCTTGGGCAATCTTTCGGCTTCGTGCGACCGCCACGTGGCGCTTGGGAGCTGGAAGGGCCTGACAGGCCACGCGCATGATAGGACAGGTCGACGCCCTGGGGCCCACCGCTACACGCCCTCGGCCTACGCGCACTGATTTATTGCAGCGTCGGCAGGTCAGTTGCCATTCTCTAGGTAGTTATTACATGCGTACGTGTGCACTTATTGCGGGGAAGTGGGAGGGGCGAGCGCAAACGATCCCACTTCCCCATGTTTCGAATCATGGCCTATAAATTGCGGGCAAGGGGGGCGGTGAAGATCATTCACGCCCGCGCTCCCCTGCCTCTTCATCATCCCTCTGCTTTCGACGGTCGCCGCCAGCTATGACGCCTACCTTCCCGAGCAGGGATTTCTTGCCATCTTCCTTTCCCTCTCCTTATTCTTCGCGCATGGGTTGATGGCGTTGCCGTCAGGGCCGTGGATGGGCTCGACCGTCACTCTCGACGACATCGCCTACCTCCGCGACACCCGGTGCCCGCCGAGGGCAGAGGAGGTCGAGGCGCATCTCCCGCAAGGCGAGCGGGAGCCGCAGCCCAGCGGCTCGGAGCGGATGGTCTTCCTTCCACACTTCAAGCGCGGGTTCGGGCTGCCCGCGAGCGGCTTCTTCCGCGAGTTTCTGGAGTTCTTCTAGCTCTAGCCCCATCATCTTGGCGCCGACGCGTTCGTGCAGCTGTCCGGCTTCGTCACCCTTTGTGAGGGGTACCTGGGGGTTGAGCCTTTGATCGACCTCGGGGTGCGCTTCTTCTCTCTGAAGCAGTAGGGGCCGAACGCCGGAGAGATGTCCGAGTGTGGGGCGGCCGTCGTCACCAAACGGTCGGGCACCGACTGCCCGTAGGTGCCGCTGGAGGATTCTGCCAAGAAATGGCAGAATTCTTTCTTCTACTTCCGCAGTCTTGGCGCGGACCGCATCAACCTCCCGCCGTTCATCAACTCGCTGCCGTGGAGGAAGCTGAACTGGGGGTACTACACCAAGCACTTGTCGCAGGAGGTGCTCAACCAGTGCGAGCAGGTGTCGATGATGAAGGAGCGTGAGGGGCTCACCGGCACCGACCTCATCACCGCCTTCATCGTCCGGCGGGTGCTGCCGCTGCAGCAGCGCAACCCTCTCATTGGCCAGATGGCCGGCCTCCAAGATCCCAACCGCATGGTGAGCACGCGGCTGGCGGCAGACCAAGTCGCGCGCCGGGTTAATGACATCTCCAAGGCCAACTTGGGGGTTGACCGGGCATTCGGGAAGGCCCCGTACAGCCGTGCGAATCCTACACCACTGGTGAGTCCCTGGTCTCCATATTTCGTTGCTGCTTATCTTCTTGTTAGTCCCGACGCGATGCGAAAGGTGCTTATGGATGCCATCCGGCTTCCTTATGACCGGGCGCGGGCGCAGGTGGTGCGGGAGGCCTCAGAGGAGCCCAAGGTCCATGACGGAGGGGAGGCTGCGGCCACCGACACGGGCGTAGGGCACCGAGCAGGTGAGCCTTGTTTATATTCCTTGAGTTGCCGGTCGCGGGATGGCTTCGAAAATCTTGATGCGAGCTGTTGACGCAGCGGCGCTGGGTGGAGGAGGCGGTGGCTCGGCCAGAGCCGGGTCGTCTCGGGGGACGGGACGGCGCGGCGCGACGCCCGCATTGGAAGGATATCGTTCCGCCGCGGGCCCCATCTGTGAAGCGCACGACGGACCCCGCCATAGGCGTGAAGCCGCCTACCAAGAGGAGGCGCGGCGCTCCGCAGGAGAGGGCGACGAGGCCCGAAGTTCCGATGGTGCCGGGGTAAGTAATTTTTGCGCTTCAGCCGAGTTGCCAAGCGGCCCTGCTCGACATGCCATAATTATTTTTGTCTTGTGCTTCAGGTCGCCGATTTCGCTAGCGCTGGCGGCAGCGGATGCCGCGTCCACCGAGGGTGCCGCATTCTGGAGGAATCGATCCAGCACTGCCGACTGGGACAAGGACGAGGACGAGGCAGCGGCGGATCCGGACCTCGGTCTTGATCCGGCCAATGCCGAGGGCCTGTCCTGGCGGGATCAAAACCGGGCCGAGGCGGAGCTGGCGGCGGTCTCGATCTAGGCCTGGGTTAGTGCCGCAACGGCATGGGCGCAAGCCAGTGTGGACGGAGATGTCGGCGGGGACGGTGGCGGCGACGACGGTCTTCGTGCCGACGTCGGCAAGGTAGCACGGCCAAGGCGTCCTTGCGGATGCGATGGACCTCGACCGGGAGGTCGTGATCGTCGAGGACGGCACCCCACCGCGGACCGACATTGTCGAGCGGGAGGGGGCCGATGGAGGCGGCGGCGATGCCGTCTTGGAGGAGGCGATGTGGGCGGCGCCGGATGGGGCGTCCCGGGCGCCAGCGAGCGAGGCGCCGCTGGTGGTGGAGCCTCAAGCTGCTCCACCCACCGAGCGGGCGTTGGTGCCGGGGAGGGCGCTGGAGAAGGCGCCGGCTTCAGGGGAGGCGGCCAGCGGAGGACACGCCCTGGCGATCAGGGCCGGAGGATGCCGGGCTGTCGAGCCGCGGGCATTGCAGAGCGGGACCAGCGAGGTCCCCTTCGGACCTTTGACCCAGGGGGAACCAGCGATGGCCGCTGTGAACCGTCGCCTGTGAGGGCGGACGGACCGGATCTAGGCCATCGCCCAGGTTGAGGTCGAGGTGACGCGGGATCTAGAGCGCGCCGTCTTTGTATGTTTCTGTACGCGCTCTGCCATTTCTTTTTCCATCGTTTTCTTCTTCGTGGGGTCACGTCAGCGCACCCACTGGGTGTAGCCCCCCAGATTCGGGCCAACTGCGTGGCAGTTGGGCCGAATCTTATCCTGTCGGCTTGCGCTGATTGTTTCCTCTTGTAGCAACTTGACTCCTACCGGGTCAACGTCTTCAACCGGCTCCTCGAGACGCATTGGTGTCTCAAGGAGAGGCTCGCCGCCAAGGAGGAGGAGCTCCACATCGCGACAAGTATTTCTTTTTCGTGCTCTTTTCTAGTGGGGGCGCGCTAGTGCACCCACTGGGTGTAGCCCCCGAGATTCTGGCTAACTGCGTAGCAGTTGGGTTGAATCTTAAAACAGTACTTTGTCATTGAGCGTTTTCTTCTGCAGCCGAGGTGCTGTCTTGGAGGACCCGGCAGATTCGGGCCAGTTTTTGCTATGACCTGCTCGTCGCGGACGTTGGCCGGTTCGGGCCCAAGGTGGAGACGGTGAAGGCGGAGGCGACGGGAGCCCGGCAGGCGCTTGACGAAGCCAACCGGCTACGGGATCAGCTGGCGGGCGACAAGAGTCGCCTCGAGGTCGAGGTGGAGCGCCTCAGGGCAGAGGCCGCCTTGGTCGCGGAGGCACGGCAGGCCCTTGCCGAGGCGGACCAGCAGCGCAACAAGCTGGCTGATGAGAAGGGGAAGCTCCAGGCCAAGGTGGAGCGCCTGAAGGCGCTGGTAGCCACGGGGGAGGAGACCCGGCTAGGGGAGACCCGGCTCCGTGAGGAGGACGTGAAGGCAGTTGAGGACAAGGATGCCGAGCTGAAGGCGGCCCTTGCCAAGGTCGTCGACCTAGAGAATGAGCTAGAGTAGCGTGACCGCACCATCGCCCAGGAGCGTCGTGGTACGTTGCTCGAAGCGCAGCACCTGGAAGAGTCCTTTTCCGGTAAGTGTTTTACTTTGTTTTGTTGTTGGTGCCGGGTTGGGACTTCGGCCTCTCTTCCTTAGTAGTTTTCTTCTGACTTGCTTTTCTTCTTGATAGGAACCTTCCCGGAGACGCTTCCGCTGGCGGAGGAGGCCATCCGCTTTCAGCGAGACCCGCAGGGAGTCGTGGGTTCCCGGACCGACCCGAACATGGCCTGGACCTTCCTGGAGATCATGACCACCGCGCAGGCCCGCCTACGCGTCCTGAACGACCAGGTGGGGAAGCTTTCTCAAGCCGGCGCGGTGATGATGGCGGCCCTCTGGCCGGGCTCCGTTGCACCGGGCAGCTTCACGCGGCTGGCGCAGTGGTTGGACGCAGGCCCGGACCGTCTTCACGAGTGGCGGGTTTCCGCTGCTCGCGTCGGCGTCCAGATGGCTCTTCCGTTCGCGGTGTCATGGCATCTAGACTTGGTGCTAGATGCATTGATGGGCCAGCGAGCCGGCTCCGAGAGCCACCTGCAGGCTGAGGCTGGACGGATCACTGCCCGGGCCAGCTACATCGCTTGGTTCGCCTTCCACGACGAGTTCCAGCCGTAGCAGGCGGAGGATGGAGGAGTTGTGCCCGCTGAGGACTACGTCCTTCTTCTGGACGACTCGGAGGGCAGCTCCAAGGAGATGGGCGTCTACCATGACGAGGACGCCGAGGAGGAGGATACCAGCACCTCTGCGGACCCGGCGGCTGCACGCTCTGGCGGAGGCGACGCCTGATTTATTTGACTTGTAGAAAATTTCTGTTAGGTAGCAGGTCCACCCACCCACTAGGGTTTGACTGGGTGTAGTGAATTCTGGCCTTGGGCCTGTTTTAAATTTATGATGTATGAGTTGTGTGAATGTTAGCGCCTTTGCTTCCCATTTTTGGAGTTGTTTTCTTGCGACTGCCTCCCTTTGGGTTTCACCCCTGCGAGTCTGACGGCCAGGGCTCTGGTCCGTGACAAGGGGTTCGGCCTTTGAGAGGGACGCGCAATACTTGGGCTTTTGAAACATTGGGCGTGAGCGAAACACCCACTGGGCCGGCTGGCGGCAATCCGGCGGGCCGGGTTGGCGAGCAGCCGGTCGTGTGGTAACTTAAACTGATGCGGCCGGGTCGAGCAATCCGGTGATATGCGGAAACTTTGTGGGTGCCTGCGCTTTTGCTTTTCGGTTTTTAGGGCCATTTTCTTGCAACTCTCCCTCTTTGGGCCCCCCCCCCCCGCAAGTCTGACGGCCAAGGCTTTGGTCCGTTACAAGGGGTTCGGCTTTTGAAAGGAGAATTCAATTGTTAGTCTTTCAAATCGCTGAGCACGAGCGAAAAACACACTAGGCCGACTGGCGGCAATCCGGCGGGCCGGGTTGGCGAGCAGCTGGTCGTGCGGTAACTTAAAGCGGCGGGGCCGGGTTGGGCGACCCGGCGGTTCTTGACTTAGCGTTCGTGGTGCGCTGGTGCTTTTGTTCTCATGTGGCTGCCAGCCCCCAGTCGAAGCCGGATATGCAGCTTAGGGCGAAGCGAGAGGCTATGGTGATACAACGCATTGAGAACCGCTAAGAAAAAATGGCGAGTGTCCAAGCCGGCAGCCCCCGAGCCCCCGGATCGAGCGAATCGACCCGGCGGCTGGGTTCGGCTTAAGTTTTTAAAGTGGTGCACAAATGTAGAGACACGATAGCTTGGTCGCAAAAGGGGCAGCCCCCAAGCGTCGTTCAAGAACCCCATAGTTTTGAGATGATTACAAAACATGGTGATACATACGTGTTCACACCTAACTGTAAAACGGGCAGAGTAGCTCCGCGTTCCATTGCCGGGTTGTTTCTTCGCCGGCTGTGTCTCTCTTGCGCTTGTTCGACTTGCGGGCGTCGATGAGGTAGTAGGCGTTGCGATCGTACAGGGCCTTGCTGACGATGAAGGGGCCCTCCCATGGGGAGGAAAACTTGTGCTGGTCAGTCTGCTACTGGGTGAGTATGAGGACGGGTCTCCCTCTTGGAAAGCGAGGGGCTTGATCTTCTTGATGTGGTAGTGCCTCAGACCTTGCTGGTAGATGGCCGAGCGACTGAGCGCTAGGAGACGTGCTTCTTCGAGCATGTCGACACCGTCTTCGCGGGCTTCTTTTGCTTTGGCTTCCGTGTACATGGTGACGGGCGGCGAGTCGAACTCGACGTCAGTCGGGATGATGGCTTCTGCTTCGTAGACGAGGAAGAACGGGGTGAACCGGGTCGACCGGTTAGGCGTGGTGCGGAGACTCAAGAGAACAGTCGACAACTCGTCGAGCCAGCTGCCAGGGGAACGGACGAGCGGCTCGACGAGCCGCAGCTTGATGCCGGATAGGATGAGGCCGTTGGCCCGCTCGACCTGGCCGTTGGACTGCGGATGTGCAATGAAGGCCAGGTCGAGGCGGATGCCAGAGACGGAGCAGTACTGCGAGCGCACCCTTGGAGAAGTTGGTGCCATTGTCGGTGATGATGTTGTTCGGCATGTCGTAGCGCACCGCGATGTCCTTGATGAATCGAACGGCCGTTGGACAATCCAGCTTCTTGATTGTCCTTGCCTCGATCCACTTGGTGAATTTGTCCAGCACCACCAGCAAGTGCGTCATGCCGCCTCGAGCGGTCTTGAAGGGTAACACCATGTCGAGTCGCCAGACCGCGAAGGGCCAGGCGAGCGGGATGGTCCGGAGTGACGACGCCGGCTGGTGGCTGCGTTTGCTGAAGCTTTGGCATCCCTTGCACTTGAGGACGAGCGACTCGGTGTCTTCGAGGGCCATGGGCCAGCAAAAACCATGGCGGAAAGCCTTGGCCACCAAGGACCGCGAGGCAGCATGGTGCCCGCACTCACCTAGGTGTATGTCGAGGAGGATCTCAATGCCCTTGTCCTGTTCGACGTAGCACTGGAACACGCTGGTGGAGCTGCGCTTGACGAGCTCGTTGTTGATGATGCTGTAGGCGGATGCTCAGTGCTGTACTTGCCGAGCTTCAGTCTCATCCATGGGGAGGACCCCATTTTCCAGGAACTCTGAAATGGGCAGGGCCCAGGACGGTGCCGCGAACCTGGTGAGGACGGCCATCGCGACGGGTTCCAGGGTGGCAGCCCCCGAGCCGGGTTCGGCTGCCCCAGGGCCGGGTTGGGGTGTGGTCGGGCTGACTGGAACAGTCCCCGGGCTGGCTTGAGGCGCGGCCGGTTGGTCGGAGCAGTCCCCGGGGCGGGTTGAGGCGCGGCCGGGTTGTCTGGGACGTGGATGGACTTGGAGTCCAGAGACGTCTTGACGGACGGCTTATGCAGGTGCTCGAGAGAGACGCCGGACGAAATGGACTGCCGGGACGAGGCGATTTTCGCGAGCGTGTCGGCCGCTTCATTCTCCGCGCGCGGGACGTGGAGGAACTCGTAGCCTTCAAAGAATCTGGACAACTTCTAGACGAGGAAGCGGTAGCTCGCCCTGTTGGAGTCGTGGGTGTCCCACTCGCTGGAGCACTGCTGGACCACCAGATCAGAATTGCCGAAGCACAGGATGCACCGGATGCCGAGTTCCTTGGCAAGCCAGAGGCTGTGCACAAGGGCTTCGTACTCCATGACGTTGTTGAGGCGGCAAACTGGATCTGTAGTCCATAGTTGAGCCGGTCGCCCTTGGGGGAAGACAGCACGAAGCCGGCCCCCAGGCCGAATTGCATCTTCAAGCCGTCGAAGTGCATGCGCCAGTGCATCGAGTCCAGCGGCGGCAGCAGGTACTGGGTCTCAGTCCAGTCGACGAGGAAGTAGGCCAAAGCCTGGGACTTGATCGTAGTGCGGGGCTCGTAGAAGATGGTGTGCCGGGCTAGC
The DNA here is from genome assembly GCF_018294505.1 of Triticum aestivum. Classification (NCBI taxonomy): domain Eukaryota; kingdom Viridiplantae; phylum Streptophyta; class Magnoliopsida; order Poales; family Poaceae; genus Triticum; species Triticum aestivum. The sequence goes on along the minus strand of NC_057806.1, from coordinate 234,111,922 downwards.
TCGAGCGCCCACTTGGCAAACCGGCCAGAGGCATCCCGTCACCCGATGATCTCGCCGAGAGGGGCCGTGCTGACCATGGTGATGACATGCTCTTGGAAGTATTGCTTCAGCTTCTTGGCGGTGAAGTACACGTCATAACACATCTTCTAGTAGTGCGGTAGTTCTACTTCGAGGTGGAGAGCACCTCTCTTAGGTAGTAGACGGGACGCTGGACGGCTTGAACCTTGTCCTTCTCTGGTCACTCACCACCATCACCGTGCTAACCAACTGCGAGGTCATGGCGACATAGAGCAACAACGGCTCCTCGGCCGGGACGGCTAGGATAGGTGCAGTGGAGAGCATGCGTTTGGGATCCTGGAAGGCTTCGTCTGCCTGGTCATTCCACTCGAACGGCGTTGTCTTCTTCATCAGCTCATACAGGGGCAAGGCCCTCTCGATCAGCCGGCTGAGAAACCGGCTGACCGAGGCCAAGGAGCCGGTGAATTTCTGGACATCGCACATCCAAGCCGGCTTGTGCATACACTCAATGGCCTTGATCTTCTCCGGGTTTGCCTCGATGCCGCGCTCCGAGATGAGGAAGCCGAGTAGCTTTCTGGTTGGGATGTCGACAACGCATTTTTCCGGGTTGAGCTTGACCTTGTATTCATGCAGGTTGGCGAAGGTTTCCTTCAAATCGTCGAGGAGCGTGAGGTGCTGCTTGGTCTTCACCATGATGTCGTCCATGTAGACGTGGATGTTGCAGCCGAGTTGTGGCATCAAGAATTTCTGCATGCAGCACTGGAAGGTGGCGCCGGCGTTCTTCAAGCCGAACGACATGGTGATGTAGCAATACGCCCCGAAAGGCGGGATGAAGGACATCTTCGGGGCGTCGACTGGGTCCAGCTTAATCTGATGATAGCCGGAGTAAGCATCCAGGAAGGACAGGAGCTCGCACCCGGCGGTGGAGTCGATGACTTGGTCGATTCATGGGGGGGGCGAACGGGTCTTTGGGGCAGGCCTTGTTCAGGCTGGTGTAATCGATACACATGCGCCAGGTCTTGTTCTTCTTCAGAACGAGGACTGGGTCGGCCTGCCACTCGGGGTGAGATACTTCCATGATGAAGCCGGCCGCCAAGAGCTTGGCAACCTCTTCCGTGATGGTCCTTCTCTTCTCCTCGGAAAAGCGTCGCAGGGGTTGACGGACAGGCTTGGCATCCTTGCGAACGTGGAGTTTGTGCTCGGGATACCCGGCATGTCCTTGGGGGGCCATGCAAAAATATCCCGATTCTCAAAGAGGAAGTCGACGAACTCGCCTTCCTATTTGCTGTCGAGGCGGGTGCCCACGACAACATACTTGATGCAGCTGGGATCCTTTGGGTTCAGCTTCACCTTCTTTGTCACTTTGGAGGGCTTGAACGCGGCCTCATCGGCCGGCTCCACGGTCGGGATCTGCGTGGCCGACGCCTCCTGGGCCAGGGCGACGATCCGGTCGAGTTGGTGCCCCTCCTCGGCTACAACCAGCGACTTGGCTAGCTTGGCGCCATCTCGGGCGCAGTATAAGGACTTGTGGTAGTCGCCGGTGATGTTGATGAGGCCCTTTGGACCCGACAGCTTCATCTTCACGTAGGCGTAGTGGGGGACCGCCATGAACTTGGTGAGCTCGGTCCTACCCAGCAGCGCGTGGTATGAGCTAGACAGGTCCACCACCTCGAACCAGATCAGCTCGCTTCGGAAGTGGCTGCTGTCGCCGAACAGGACGTCGAGCCGGATCCGGCCGATCGGGGAGCAGGAGAGGCCAGGAACGATGTCGTGGAACACCGTCCGGGTCGGTTCCATGTCCTTGGCCTCGAGGCCGAGCTTGGTCATGGTGTCGTGGTAGAGAATGTTGATGTTGCTACCGCTGTCGACGAGAACTCGGGAGAACCTGCACGTGCATCTGGGTGCGACGATGGTGGGGTAGAGCACAAGAGCGTAACCACCCGGGTTTGGCATGATGGCTGGTTGGTCTTCCTGGCTCCAGGTTACTGGGCGCTCCGACCAATGCATGTACTCTGCCTTGGCTGGGACGACGGTGTTCACCTCCTACCGAAGGAGGCGCTCGCTGCGCTTGTCATTGCCAAGGCTGGTGAAGATGACGTAGGTCGCGTTCTGGGCCGGGTAGGGGTCGTCACGCATCGCGCAACCGGCCGAAGGCGGTGGCGGAGGCGGAGGTGGTTGCCCTGCTCCCGGAGTCAGAACAGGAGGTGGCGGGATGTCACCCCTAGCGATACGCTTGGTGATGGCGCACTGTCGAAGCGTGTGTGTAGACGGCCTTGCACCGCTGTGGTGCTTGCAGGGAGCGTTGAGCATCTCCTCGAAGCTCACGGCGGGCTGCCATGCCATTTTTCCGGTGTCCCGACGTTTGGCGGCTGGGTCGGCCGTGAGCGCTTGCTCGGCGGCCGCGATGAGTCGGTTGTCGTAGCGCTGAGCCGGTTGATCGGCTTTGCGCTTGTTGTTCTGCTCGTTGTGCTGCTCCCGGCTTCCCTCACCGGCCCGCTTCAGAGGCGGCACCGGCTTTGTTTTCCCAGCTTCGTCCAGCGCCACCTGGATCTTCATGGCGGAGTCGGCGTTGGCGTACTTGTCCACCGTTACCATGAGCGCAACCATAGTGGCCAGCTCGGAGTGCAAGAGCTCTTGCTTGAGGAGGGTGCCGTCTCGGCACCCGTTGACAAAGTAATGGATGGCTTGAACTTCGTCGACACCCTCGCAGCTGTTCCGAAGCTTGGTCCAGCGTGCGAGGTACTCGCGGGCGGTTTCCGCCGGCCCCTGCACACATCGAGAGCTGACTAGGTCGCTTGTAGATGCCAGTGAAGTTGCACACGAAAGCCTGCTCGAAGGCGAACCACGTGTTGATGCTGCCGGCCGGCACACTGTTCAACCAGGTGCGGGCCGACCCCTAGAGCATGTGAGGCGCGTAGCGCACGGCGAGGCGGTGGATGCCTCTGGTGATGCCGATGGCGGTGGTGTAGTCGGTGAGCCAGTCCTCCGGCTTCACAGTGTCGTTGTACTTGGGGGTGTCGCGGGGGAGCATGAACCCTTTGGTGAAGGGCTCGCCCGGATGCGTGGCCCGAAGCACGCCCGTCCGACAGGGCCGGTCTCCTCCAGCTCCTGGGAGAGGGCTAGTCGGTAGAGGCAGTGATGAGCGTCGGTGTTGTCGATGTCGCATGGGCCCAGCCGGTCGGTGACCATGCCGCGGGGGGCCGGGTGGCCTGCAGCCGGACGTCGGCTGGGTTGGAGCAGGCGATCAAGGGGGCGCCGGGCCTCGGAGGCCGGCTCATCCGCGAAGCCGCCAGTAGCTGCCAGGGCGGGGTTGGGCTGCGTCCGGGTGCGGCCGGACTGTGCCTCGCCGGGTGGCGAAGACGCCGTGTGCTGGAAATCGCCAGGTCCAGCGACACGAGCGAAGCCGAATCCGGCCAGCTTGGTGAGTTGGTTGAGGCAGTCCTACTGCGCGTTAGCCGCAGCGAGGAGGTCGTTCACCCTCTTGAGGCGATCCTGCAGCTCTTCGCCCGCGAGCTGATCGATGCTGGCCGCGGCCGCCTGGACGGCGCGCATGTTCTTCGCGGGAGTCTCATAGGAGGGACGCAGGGCGCCGAAAGCGCGCCCGATTGCGCCACCCCGGGCTCGCACGTCGGCAACCCGGCTTGGCTCGGGGGCGGCAGGCGTGAAGCTGTAGGCGGCGTTGCGCTCCAGCTGGGCATAGTCGAGGCGACGCTGCATGGCGGTGAGCGTCTCAGTCAGGTCCAGCAGGTGCTGGCGATCGTCGTTGAGGCGAGTCCGGACCTCGGCGATGTTGCAGGTGTTGATGTCGGTGCCGATGGGAATGCGAAGGCTCTGTAGCATGGCACGCAGCAGGTTGGGCTAGCCGGCCCTATCCGCCACAACCTTAGCATCGGTGGCCTTCCTTGCCGCGCTCGACGATGAGGAGGCGTCGACATTGGTGACGAAAACCTCCACGCAGAGGTCCTTCGTGCCGGTGGGAGGGCCACCATCGATGGAGAGCGGGGAGTCGAAAAAGCTAAGTACCTCGCGGGGGTACTCATCGTCCGTAGGCGCATTGGAGATGCACAGCGTGGCGAAGCAGGCGGCGAGCGTGTCGATGACATCGTCCGCCAGCATGACGGGCTCGTCGGAGTCGGAGAAGAGCCCCGTCTGAAGCATGCTCCCGGCTAGGACCTCGAGCTGCCCCACGGTGGGCACCAACTATCGTGGTGGGCGCATGGCATATGCCAAGGGATGGCTAAAGAGAGGAGGAGGCTCGAGGGCACTGGTGGGCTCCAGAGGCGAGGTCGGCATCAGCGAGCGCGGGACGCAAGACATACCCAGGTTCGGGGCTCTCCGGAGAGATAACACCCCTAGTCCTGCCGAGTGTGGTTTATACGTAACAGTACAGAGTTGCTTGTAGAGCTATAGGGAGGAAGAAGGAGGTTCGGCCAATGCTTGGGCTGCTCCCTCTCCTCGGGTGTCGCTTGTGTGTGATCGATTGTGTGAATGAAGTGGAGAGTGTTGCGTGCCCGTATACATGGGGGCTCCTGGGGGGTTTTATAGGTCAACCCCAGGTGTACAAGGGTAATGTTACAAGGCCGTAGGGCCGTGTTGTTAGTGTCCGGGAACTCGATAGTGGGACCCGCCGGGTGCTAGGGCTCGCCGAGTTCTCCGGGGGCGGGCCCCATGCGCCTAGGGGGCGTTGCATGCCGTCTTGTCGATCGTTAGGGCGTGGCTGGGTTGAGTCGGCAACAGTGGAGCTCCGTCAGGTCGCCGCTTGTTGGCGTCATTGGTCACGCCGGAGCACTATTGCCACGCCAGGCCTAATCGGCAGGTAGGCGTAGGGCACTGTAGCCACACTGGCCCTATTCAGCGGGTAGGCGTAGGGCACTGTTGCCTCGTCCGGCTGACTAGAGGCATGGGCGGGGTACTGTGGCTTTGATCATTAGCTGGCGGAGACTCTTCCCATTGTACGGCTGGGATGGGACGGCAACTGACCCTCGGCCGGGTTTGGAGAACACGCCAAGGGTGGTGCTGGCTTGCTGGAGAAGTCTTGAGCTCGGTTGTTGGGGCCAAGTTGAGGAGTCTGGCCGAGTCGGCCAACTTGGCTGGGTCGAGCGACCGGGCCGAGTCGAGCGACTTGTCCAGGGTCGGGCCTGGTCAAGGGGCGATGCAAGCCCCGTTGTTTTTGAAAAGGATCCGGGTTCCGTTGCCTGCCAGGGGTTCATCCCCCCGATAAGAGTGGTTACTATCAAATCCGCATACAAGAGGGTGATGAATGGAAAACCGCTTTCAAAAACCAAGTTTGGCTTGTATGAGTGGTTAGTCATGCCTATGGGTCTATCGGAAGCACCGGGTACTTTTATGCGTCTTATGAATCATGTCTTTCACCCTTACATTGGTGTGTTTCTGGTGGTCTACTTCGATGATATCCTTGTTTTTAGCAAGTCTCTCAAAGAGCATGTCACCCATGTCCGAATCGTTTTACAAACTCTTCGAAAAGAGCATGTCTATGCTAATATGGAGAAATGCCTTTTTGGTGTTGACAAGCTTGTCTTCTTGGGTTTTGTTGTATCTTCTAAGGGTGTTCATGTAGATGAGTCCAAGATCCATGCTATTAAGACTTGGCCCGAACCATCCAACTTGCATCAAGTGCGTAGCTTTCTTGGCCTTGCGGGTTTCTATCGTCGTTTTGTGAAAGATTTTAGCACCATTGCTTCTCCTTTACATGCTTTGAGCAAGAAGAATACGCCTTTTGTTTGGGGACCATCCCAAGACACCACTTTCAATGAGCTTAAGAATTTGCTTACTCATGCTCCCATGCTTGCATTATCCAACTTTGACAAACCCTTTGAGATTCATTGCGATGCTAGTGGTAATGGCATAGGAGGTCTTTTAACGCAAGAGAAGCGCCCCATAGCATACTTTAGTGAGAAACTTTCCGGAGCGCAACTCAATTACCCCATCTATGACAAAGAGCTCCATGCTTTAGTGCGCGTTTTGCATGAATGGGAACACTATCTTCGCCCTCATGAATTCATTATTCATACTGATCATGAATTGTTCAAGTATCTTAAGGACTGAGGGAGTCCTGGATTAGGGGGTCCTCGGACGGCCGAACTATATCCTTTGGCCGTACTATTGGACTATGAAGATACACGATTGAAGACATTGTCCCGTGTCCGGGTGGGACTCTCCTTTGCGTGGAAGGCAAGCTTGGCGATTCGGATATGTAGATCACCTCCCTTGTAACCGAGTCTGTGTAACCCTAGCCCCTCTGGTGTCTATATAAACCGGAGGGTTTTAGTCCGTAGGACAACAACAATCATACCATAGGCTAGCTTATAGGGTTTAGCCTCTCCGATCTCGTGGTAGATCAACTCTTGTAGTACTCATATCATCAAGATCAATCAAGCAGGAAGTAGGGTATTACCTCCATCGAGAGGGCCCGAACCTTGTAAACATTGTGTCGCCTGCCTTCTGTTACCATCCGCCTTAGACGCACAATTCGGGACCCCCTACCCGAGATCTGCCGGTTTGGACACCGACATTGGTGCTTTCATTGAGAGCTCCGCTGTGTCACCACCATAAGGCTTGATGGCTCCTTCGATCATCGGCAACGATGCGATCTAGGGTGAGGTTTTCCTCCCCCGATAGATCTTCATATTCGGCGGCATCGTACTACGGGCCAACTCGCTTGGCCATCTGGACCAGATCGAGAGCTATGCCCCTGGCCATCAGGTCAGGTTTGGAAGCTTGAACTATACCGCCGACATCCGCGGATACTTGATCTTCGATGGATTCGAACCCATGTTAGGTGCGCCGCACAGTCACTCTGGGCATGATTTAGCTCTGCCGACGGACGGTGCTCGGGAGATCACACCTGTAATTACTCTGGCCCTCAATCCAGAACAGATCACGCCGTCCGAGGACGGATGGATGGACCCCGCCACGGAGGCCGCACAGTCAGAAGCGATAGAGCCGAATACTGACTTCACCTCCTATGAGACTTGTGTTGCCGGACACTCGGATTCATCCCCGGCCACAGACTCCGAACCGCTCGCGTCCGTGCCCATCCATTCTGATTGGGCACCGATCATGGAGTTCACCTCTACGGATATCTTTCAGCACTCGCCCCTAGGCGACATGTTGAACTCATTACGGTCTCTCTCCTTGTCAGGAGACCCTTGGCCGAACTATGTCATCCTCGAGTGTGAAGCGGACGATGAAGAAATTCGTCACCCACTCACCACCCACTTAGTAGCCACTGTCGACGACCTAACAGACATGCTCGACTTCGACTCCGAAGACATCGACGGTATGGACGACGATGCGGGAGACGAACAGGAACCACCGACCACAGGGCGCCGGACTGCCACCTCATTGTATGATATGTACATGGTGGACACCCCCAAAGAAAGTGATGGCAATAAGGCAATGGAGGATAATCCCCCCGAAAAGCAATCCAAGAACCGGCGTCATCGGCGCCGCTCTAAGCCCCGCCATAGCAAAAACAGCGATACCGGCACAGGAGACAATAACGCTGCAAATAGTGCCGAAGACGAAGACAACCCCCTCCAGCCAGGTTTCGAGCAGGAGGATGGGCAAGCCAGCCCTAAGGAATAGGCAGAAGACGGAGAATCAGAGGATGACAATTACATGCCTCTCTCCGAAGACGAGGTGAGCCTCAGTGATGAAGAATTTATCGTGCCTAAGGATCCCATCGAACAGGAGTGCTTCAAGCGCCGGCTTATTGCCACAGCAAAAAGCCTGGAGAAAAAGCAACAATAGCTTCAAGATGAGCAAGATCTAGTAGTAGATAGATGGACTGAGGTCCTGGCAGCCGAGGAACATGACCTCGAGCGCCCAATCAAAAGTTTCCCAAACCGCAGGTTGCTACCCCAACTTGAAGAGGAAGCATTAAAGCCTGCGCTTCCAGCATATGATGCGGCAGACCAGCCACCTCATGGCCGGGACAAAAGTCCAGCCCGCACCCCGTTGCTAGTCAAACAAAAACATCAAGGCACGGGGTAACACGCGGGACCTACGAGACTTATTGGAAAACAAAGCAGGACACAAAAGATTGATCTTCGGATCACGAGGGCGCGCCCCAATACATGACGACGACCGTCATGCCAGATATACCAAAAGCAAATCCGACTGGGCCAAACACAACAGACAAGACTCATACGAACTGCGTCGTGACATAGCCCGGCACAGAGGCGCCGCACACCCCCTATGCTTCACTGATGAAGTAATGGATCATGAATTCCCAGAAGGTTTAAACCCGTGAACATTGAATCGTACGATGGTACTACTGACCCCGCGGTATGGATAGAGGATTTCTTCCTCCACATTCACATGGCCCGCGGGGATGATCTACACGCCATCAAGTATCTCCCGTTAAAACTCAAAGGACCGGCTCGGCATTGGCTGAATAGCTTGCCAGCAAACTCCATCGGAAGTTGGGAGAACCTGGCATACGCATTCCTGGATAACTTCTAGGGCACATATGTGCGACCATCGGACGGTGATGATTTGAGTCTCATAACACAATAGCCTGGAGAGTCAGCCAGGAAATTCTGGACCTGGTTCCTAACCAAAAAGAACCAAATTGTGGACTGTCCGGATGGCGAAGGCCTAGCGGCCTTTAAACATAACATCCGTGACAAGTGGCTCGCCCGACATCTCGGCCAAGAGAAGCAAAAGTCCATGGCAGCCCTCGCGACACTCATGACCCGCTTCTGCGCGGGCGAGGATAGCTGGTTGGCTCGTAGCAACAACACAGCAAGCAACACTGGCAAATCAGAGGCCAGAGATAGCAACGGCAAACCCCGGCGCAACAAACACAAACGCCGCAAACATGGTGAAAGCGCCGAAGACACGACAGTCAATGCCGGATTTAATAGCTCTAAGTCCGCTCAGCGGAAAGGGCCACTCAAAAATGACAATTCGGGTCCGTCCAGTTCGGACCACATAGTCGATCGTCCATGCCAAATTCATGGCAAACCAGGAACACCAGCCAATCATACCAACAGAGAATGTTAGTTCTTCAAACAAGCTGGCATGTTAGGCGCCAAAAACAAAGACACGGGGTCTCAGAGCGATGACACGACGAGGAGCCCAGTTCACCGAATAGAGGAGGGCAAAAGAAATCTCTCCAGCAAATCCAAACGATGAATATGGTAAATGCCAACCACACTCCCAACCCGGACCGGATGCACACCCTTAGGGATGTCGACCTAACGAAACCAGTCAACCCGCAATACAAACTAGGGCCGATCACCTTCAACCAAATGGATCGTCCGGTCAACACCAGTCACGGCAATCCAGCCGCACTAGTCTTCGACCCAATAGTTGACAGGTTCCACCTCACACGAGTCCTTATTTACTGATGCAGCGGTCTAAATCTGCTTTACCAGGACACAGTGCGCAAGATGGGCATCGATCATTCGATGATCAAACCCACTAAAGCCACCTTTAGAGGTATTATACCAGATGTGGGGGCCAGCTATACCGGCTCCATCACCCTCGAGGTAATCTTCGGATCACCAGACAATTACCGTGCCGAAGAGTTAATCTTCGACATCGTCCCCTTTTGCAGTGATTATCAGGCACTGCTAGGGCAAACTGCGTTCGCTTGATTCAATGCGGTGCCACATTATGCCTATAGTAAACTCAAGATGCCCGGTCCGCGCGGCGTCATCACGGTTAATGGTGTGGCCGAACTCTCCCTCGGTACCATAGAGTATGCCACCGCTTTAAACAGCAGAAGCAATGGAGGGCACCTTTCAGTCAAATCTTGAGTCGACGGCCAAACCCCCAGACACATTCAAAGTAGTCTGAACTACTTCACGGAAGGATAGCCCGGCTCGTCTAGGGCTCAACTCAACATTCCGGTGAAGTCCAGAACATGCCACATATCGCGGCTCAACCGCTCTCTAGCAGACACATATTTCTTACATTTCCTTTGCAGGCTCACCTTTGCGCAGACCGGGACTGGTGACATGGTAACAGCTCGAACGCACCAGGGAATCTTTAGATATTCCTCGTGACGTCCATCTGACTACACTCCGGATCTGCACACAGCTTCTTCCTCCTTGGTCCCAGCAGGTTCCATAGTCATATTCCCCTTTTATCACATTACCTGTACTCATACGCATCAACGTATCATTCAAATACAACATGTGGATTTATATGATGCTTATTTGCTGTTATTTCTTATTGAAACTCTTTTGTTAAGTGGCATCCGTACACCGCAATATGCCTTTTCCAGGGGCTTCGTTTTACCCATAATACGACAATAAAGTCCGAACACCTTCATGGAAGTTCGGCACCCCAAACTTATAGCATTATATGCATCAGCTCCGAATCATGTCTTGGGTCAAATGTTGGCTTTGCCGGGCTCCCATGTTTTGCTGCCTTACGTTCCACTATATCGGGTAAGGCGACACAGGGAGAACTACTGCGACTGTGTCCCGGTTCTTCCGGACGAGCACCTCAGTAGAGAAAGCCAAAAACTGACTGTCATGATACGGCAAGAGCTGATCAGCTGTTCGAGAGGCTGTAAAATCTTTAAGGATTTCTCCCGCATAATGCCATAACCAATGTAGCATGCGATGGATCGGTTCTTCTTCCGATCAGGTGCCTATAGGGCCCCTCGTGCGGTATTCCGAACACCAGGGGTTGCGCCTACCTTCCTAATGCTCCTATTGATTAGTGAGAATGATAGAGCCTTATAGTCTGATTGCCTGGTTCGCTGTGCTGAACACCTCCTTCAAAGGACCCAAAAGTGGGGTAAAGAGTGATTAGGTTTATCCCGAACACCCCCGTATTTCTTACGATGGGGCAGAAGCTGACGACTGGCCAATTCTCAGGTTTAATATATAAAACGGCCGCGCAGGAGGGTAAACTTTTATAACAGGAAATAAATAATAGAAATGACCTTGTTCACACATTACAAAGAACAACATGACTATATTCATGGAAATATAATGTCCTTGGTGCGTTGCTCCGCCGTCAGGCAGGATCCTTTCAGGACACTTTCATAATACAATTCGGGCTTGCGGTGCTCCTTTCCCTATGGCGGTCCCTCGGTCATCAGCTTTTCAGCATCCATCTTCCCCCAGTGCACCTTTGTGCGGGCAAAGGCCATTCATGCACCTTCTATACAAACCGACTGCTTGATGACGTCATGTCGAGGGAAGGCACTAACAAGTCACTTCACGAGCCCGAAGTAGCTACCTGGAATCGGCTCGGCGGGCCATAGCCGGATAATCAAATCCTTCCTAGCTAGTTGCGCCGCCTTATGCAGTTCGATCAGCTATTTCAGTTGATCAGTAAAAGGCACCAGATAATTCGGTGCCAGATACGGCGGTCAGAAGAGCTTATCCACAGTATTCCCCTCTTTGGCTCGGCAGTATTGGGTGGCATCTGATATGCTGCGAGGAAGATCCGCAAATACCCCTGGGGAAATCCGAACATAAAATTATAAAGCATAATTTTCTCCTCAAATACTTGCTTTACATGTAAGAAGACCTTACCCGCCATGATCTCCCTCGCCTCTTGGATCTCCTGCAGGGTGCCTTGGGTTTCCCCACGGGCATCGCACACGTCCTGATGAGCCGTGGTGAGTTCAGATTCTTTCTCCGTTAAACTCCGCTCCAGGGTCTCGCATTTTTTTCATGGCCTCCTGGAGCTCTCGCTTAGCTTCCACATCCTTGGCCTCGTGCTTCTCACTAAGAGCCTGCTTTGCGGCTGCCTTTTCCTCGGCCTCGGCAACAGCATTCTTCAGAGCCTCGACTTCGGTCATCACCCCTGGCGCAAATCATGACACATATAATATCATACTGAAAATTCGTTCGCACTGAATGCAAACAAGATTTGTGCATACCTTGTTGATCTTCCAACTGCCTTTTTAACTGGCCAAGCTCCGCTTCGGCCCGCTCCAGACTTTGATTCAGTCCGGAAACCTCCATGGTACGAGCGGCAGTAGCCGCTACAGACGCCTGCTTACAAAAGAAGAGAGATAGATGTCATCAAATGAGTCTTCCTGCGAAAAATATATTTGATCCTCTGTCCGGTTCTTTCGTTCACCGGAGAGTGTATCAGGGGCTACTATCCATATTATGACACTCTTTGAAACTGTATAAAACATACCTCAAAACCACTTATAAGGTCAATACAGGCTTCATTCAGTCCGTTTTCAGTAGACTAAATCTTCTCAATCACATCACCCATAAGGGCACAGTGTTCATCGATGATGGAGGCGCTCTTCAGCGCCGCCAATAAAGCACCCGGTGCCTCTGGTTGGGAAAAGGTTGCTGGTGGAACAGGGATGCCCTCTCCACCCGAGGAAGGCCACCTACTTGATTCCGGAACCGTATGGGTCTCCGAAACTGTGTCCGACTGGGGGCCGAATTCAAGATGGTCCCCGCTGTTGACTCCTATGGGGATCTTCTCCCCCATGTCTCCGGCCCCTGAAGTTTGACCTCCAAGTGTCGCCTTCATGATTTTCTCCGCCCCTCCTTGGACGGAGTCCCTCTGGGACGAAGCCTCGGTGTTGATCACATATTTGGGGGGAGGGGCCTTCGGAGGCGTCCCGCTCTCCATAGCATCCGAGATTAGCAAGTCCTCTCACGAGGATTTTTCAGAACAGGACCCCGTTGGATTACAAAAAATATGACTCAAGTTAAAATACTATGCCATGATGGGTCCGGACACATGAACGTGTTCGGATTTTATATACTTACGAGTTCACTAGGGGCTGGGCCCTAGGATCCCACGCCGGGCTGCTATCGGTGACGGCATTGGACTCTTTCAGAAGAAGAGTTTTTCCCCTTTTAATCGACTCGGCCTCCAAGTGTACGAAGGTCGTCCTCTTCTTTCTTCCCCCCGCTCGGGATTTGTCTTCCTCTTCCTCGTCCTCTTCGGAGGCGGGACGGGCACGGCGACGAAGGTCGCCCCGAGTCTTTTTGTCCCCCTTTTCGGTCTTCTTCTCTGGCACCTTGTAAGGCGTCGGGTCCAGCATCTTCGTCATAAGTGGGCCGGCCTATTCTTCAGGCAGCGGGCCCGGACATTGGATCCACCCCGCCTTCTTCGTCCAGCCCTAGGAGAGTTGTGTAAAACACATTAAGCATTCCCCTTGAATTATTTGAATAAAACGTATGATAACTTACCGAGCTTGCAGGGCGGGACAGTTGGTACCCGCGGTCCTCTGCCAAGTCCGGCCATGATTTGCCGGGCTTAAAAAGCACCTTCCAGATGTCTTCGTGCGAGGAGCCAAAGAGCTCTCGTAGGGTCTGGTGCTTGACCGGGTTGAATTCCCATAGATTGCAAGTCTGGTGTTGACAAGGTAGGATCTGACAGACTAACATCACCTGGACTACATTGATAAGATCGATATTCTTGTCTTCCATATCCTTCACGCGCGTTTGGAGCACCAATAGTTCGTCGGACGAAGACCAGTCCAGGCCCTTCTTGAGCCAGGACGTAAGCAGTAGAGGGGCTCCGGATCGAAACTCGGGAGCAGCGGCCCACTCCGCGCCATGCGGCTCAGTGATGTACAACCACTCCTGTTTCCACTCCCTGACGGAATCATTGAAGGTACCTGTTGGCCATGTGATGTTGGGCATCTTGCTCACCATAGCACCCCTGCACTCAGCGTGTTCACCGCCCACTACCTTGGGCTTCACATTAAAGTTCTTCAGCCATAAGCCGAAGTGTGGCGGGATGTGGAGAAAAGCCTCGCACATGACAATGAATGTCGAGATGTTGAGGAAGGAATAGGGGGATAGATCATGAAAATCGATCCCGTAATAATACATGATGTCGCGAACAAATGGGTGGAGGGGAAACCCTAGCCCACGGATAAACTGAGGGAGGAATACAACCCTTTCATGGGGTTCCGGGGTAGGGACGATTTGTCCCGCCGTCAGGAGACGGTGGCCGATTTTCTGGGCTAGATACCCGGCCTCCCGAAGTTTGTTGATGTCCCTCGTCCGGATGGTAGACGCCATCCACTTGCCTCCCGCTCCGGACATATCTAGAATGGTTCTTTGGAGAAAATGCGAACTTAGGCGCTGGAGCTCGAGTGCGCAAAAATGGATGGGCAGAGAAGGAGAGGGCATAGTTGAAAAAGAGGAGTCCTTGTCCCTTTATAAGGGTGGTAAAAACTGTGCGCCTCCCCACTTGCCTGATAAACTCGCTTATTCCCGAAACGTTGGGATTGATGGCGCGGTTGGGTTACCCACGTCCGTATTGATGAGGATCCCATGATAAGGGGACACGATCAATGCTTCAGCAAGACGTGCCAAGAAAACCGCCTCGCAATATGTGCAGTAGCTGGTTGGGAAACACAGTTCGAATAATGACTGGGGCCATGGCGTGATGTCATGTTATGAAAAGTTCTTAGCGGATTAGATTTGTGGAAATATTATACTCTCTACGGTGGTATGTGGAATTTGTTTTGCAGAGACGGACACTATCCTTGTGTTCAAAATCTTCTATGGAGTATTCGAAGGAGGAACCCGCCTTGCAATGTCGAAGACAATCTACGCGTCGGGCTCATCATCATTGAAGCCTGGTTCAGGGGCTACTGAGGGAGTCCTGGATTAGGGGGTCCTCGGACATCCGAACTATTGGACTATGAAGATACAAGATTGAAGACTTCGTCCCGTGTCCGGGTGGGACTCTCCTTTGCGTGGAAGGCAAGCTTGGCGATTTGGATATGTAGATCTCCTCCCTTTTAACTGAGTCTGTGTAACCCTAGCCCCTCCGATGTCTATATAAACCGGAGGGTTTTAGTCCGTAGGACAACAACAATCATACAATAGGCTAGCTTCTAGGGTTTAGCCTCTCCGATCTTGTCGTAGATTAACTCTTGTAATACTCATATCATCAAGATCAATCAAGCAGGAAGTAGGGTTTTACCTCCAGCGAGAGGGCCCGAACCTGGGTAAACATTGTGTCCCCCACCTCCTGTTACCTTCCTCCTTAGACGCACAGTTCGGGACCCCCTACCTGAGATCCGCCAGTTTTGACACCGACAAGGGCCAAACCAAGTTGAACAAGCGTCATGTTAAATGGAGTGAATTTATTGAGTCTTTTCCTTATGTCATCAAGTACATTAAAGGTAAGGAAAACATTGTGGCGGATGCCCTTTCCCGCATATGCATGCTTGTTACTCAACTTGAATTGGATGTCATTGGCTTTGAACATATAAAATACTTGTATGAGCATGATCCTACTTTTGCTACTCCTTATGCCAAGTGTTTGACGCACACATCTTGGGAACACTATTACATCAAAGATGGATATCTTATGAGAGCTAACAAGCTTTGCATCCCCGAGTCTTCTCTTTGTTTGTCGCTTTTGAAGGAATCTCATAGAGGAGGCTTAATGGGACATTTTCGACGCGAAAAGACTTTCGCCACGCTCTCCAAGAACTATTTTTGGCCTAAGATGTTTCGCGACGTCAACCGCTTCACCAACCGACGCTCTACATGTCGCAAAGCTAAGTCCAAAGCTCAATCCCATGACCTTTGCATGGCTCTCCAAATTCCATATCAACCATGGGAAGTGTTGGATTTCGGTTTCTGGCAGACCCTTGAGGTTCGAACACTGGGGTGCGCGCGAAGATTTCGCCTTCTACCTACCTGCACCCCTCCGCCTCGCTAAGATCTAAGCTATGGAAAGAACAGCACAAGAGACACAGGGTTTATACTAGTTCGGGCCACCGTTGTGGTGTAATACCCTACTCTAGTGTGTGGTGTGGTGATTGCCTCTTGGGCTGATGATGATGAGCAATACAAGGAAGAACAGCCTCGTGAGGGTCTGTTCTTGGCTGGGGCGATGAACTGCTGGGAGGAGTTCAATCACCCTTCTCTCTCTGTGTGTGATGCTACTCGATCCGATCCCAGCTTGTTTCTGGGTTGGCCGATCCTCGATCTTGATCTCCCTCCCCTGGGGGTGGCTAGTCCTATTTATAGGCAAAGGCCCTGGGCCTCTTCCCAAATATTGAGCGGGAAGGGCGCCAACAATTGGCCATTTTGAAGGGGAACATCTGGTACACTTAACCTGACTAAAGTTGGTCCTCGCCTACCAAAGGCTCTGGTGGTGACGCTGGCTTGGGCTCCACAATGACTTCCTCCCTGTCGTTGGACTGGTCTTGGTCTCGTTGCACCGAAACAGGTGCCTTTGCTTGATGCTCTCGCCTGCGCTTGCTCCCTTTGCACCAAAGAGGAAAGGAGGGCACTACGCGGGCTGGCGCCCGCCTGGCACCCTTGGTCGTCATGGCTTACGTCACGGGCACCTCATGAGGTACCCCGCCTTGATCTCTCTGCCTCCTCGTGAGCCAGCCTGATGAGGCCGTGCCTAAGGAAGCTCCGTGTCGTCCGCCCCGCGAGGCTTGGCCCCTCGCGAGGGTCTTGGGTCTGTGTTGACGAAGATGGGACGTGTTGGGCCCCCTTTTGAGCCACGCCGCAGGCCGCAGGCAGGCATGTCTGGGGACCCCCATTCCCAGAACACCAACAGTAGCCCCCGGGCCCAAGGCGCGCCCGGACTTGGCCGTGCAGGGAGGCGAAAGGGCAAGGGCGAAGCGCCACAGGCCCTAACAGCCTGCGGCCTTGGGCACCGCATGGCGGTTGATTGGACATGGGCTTCTCCACTTCCCCACGGCGCCTCGGCAACTGCACGGATTGGACAAGTCCCTGCATGCAAAGCGGGTCATGATTACCTGCGATCGTGGAGGTCGGCGGTTGGCCTTCGCCGGCCATAAGTACGGAAGGGCGCGTGCCCTTCCAGTCCATCCCTTCTTGCTTCTCCTTCTTCCCGGTCCTTGCTCCGTCTTGCTACGATGGCTCCGATCCACCGGTTATCGACGGCAGAGAAGGGAAAGGCTCCCCGAGTGGAACCAGACCCGCTCCCGCCGAAGAAACGGCTAGCCCTCCGCGGCTGGGACGAGGAGGCCCATCAGGTGGTGTCGAGGCCCTGGTGCGAGCGGCCACCGCCAGGGTTCCCGCTTCCCTTGTACGCCCACATCGAGGGCCCTGAAGGAGTCAATGCTGATCGCGACGGGTGGCGCCGCCGTTGGCGCCGACGGGTCATGAAGGTGTGGGTCGTCCCTCCTGGGGTCCACACCGAGGGCTCCTCCCGAGAGTTCGTGCTCCACGCTGCCATGCCTCCTCAGTCTTGGATTCACCTTCCTCCCTTCTTCGCCTCCATCATCCCGCAGGGAGAACTCCTGGAGCTTTGGCTGCAGCACGCCGGCTGCAGCACCCTCGCGACCGAGGCAGAGGTCGCGGTCGTTGCCCCGGGCGAGGTCTTCATGACTCGAAGCTGGAGCGAAATCGCCCGGGTTTGCAGGACAAGAGGCGCCTTCGTGATCCATTTGGAGTACGATGGTGCTTCGGTGATGTTCTTCAAGGTCTTCGATGCGGACGGGCGCCGGCTGGAGTGCTGCCCCGGGAGAGGTGGTCGGGACCCTGCTACGGCAAGGACTGGGCCCGCTGACCGCTCGCTTGGCGGCTCCTCAGGCGGCGGAGGCATCGGAGGGTCCAGTGACTCCGACGAGCTCTTCGCGACTCCGGAGACGAGCGACGATAGCTACGAGCCCCCGAGCCGGTGCCGTTCCTGGAGCAGGGCGGGCTCGTCAGGCCATTGCCGACTCTGATCTGGATGGGGTTGGCGCCGGTGCTTCATGGCCCACTGTTGATGATGGCGTCTTTTGCAGGGGCGCGTGTAGTTAGCGTCCTTTTAGGATCTGTTCCCTGCGAGGAATCAAAGACGCGTCTTGTGGGGACTTGTAAGGCTCGTGGAATTGTGTGAGTTCCTCATTCCGTCTTAGCTCAGTTCTCCCTTTCGAAGCTCATGAGGGCTTGATGCTCTGCGCCGACAGGTCCCAGTCCCAAGGCGGCTTCAGCCGTCGCTGGTATGCCAGGTCGCGATGCTGTGGTCAAGGCCAGGAGGTGAGCGACCCGGGGTCCGGTAAGAGCCCCTGAGTCGCGATGCTCAGGAGGTCCCCTTTGGCGCTCAAGCAGCCGTCGTTCGGTGAGAAAGGAGAGCGGCGTCGCTAACACGGGATCGCATTAGGTGCGGGGATGGTGCCATGGTAGCTGGTGCTTCCGGGTGGTGACTTATCTTGAGAATCTGGGGCCGCTCTCTGGTGTGTCGCCGGGTCCGTGCATCGGCAGGGGTGAGGTTGCTCGGCGAGGTCCTCGCGTGTCCCTCCCCTCTCGCCTTTGCTCCCCTTTCTGCTCTACGTCCTCGGGTCCCGGCCCTCAAGCGAATCTCAGTCGTCGCTGGTATGCCAGGTCGCGATGCCGTGGACAAGGCCAGAGGGTGAGGGCTGGAGAGCCAGTAGGAGCCCTGAGTTGCGATGCTCAGGCACCCCCCTTTAACGTGCAAGTGGTTCGCGCAGATGAGAGTGAAGGAGACACCACAAGGGCCTCGCCTGATGCAGCTCCTTTAGGAGATCCTGTAGGCCTATCATAGAAAGAACGAGGGGTTGCCATGACAATTGACAGTCAGCCGTTGGTTGCTTTCGAGGGGCAATGAGGCACTGAAGGCTTGACGAGGTGGCGCCATGCGGGGCTGCCGCGGCCAGAGCTCAGCCACTCAGGTTTGTCGGCGTTGCAGGGACGGACCCATGCACAAGCGTCGTGCCGTTTGGGAGCAGCTCCGTCAGTTGGCGTCAATTGAGCGGGCAACTAGGTCAAACACATTATCCGCGAAGGAGTGGATTCATTCAAATAGATGCTGGGAAGGCTGACATCACTGGGTCAGGCCCGAGCGACTTGGGGATGATGCAGCCCATGGGACGCCCCCAGCAAAGTAAGCTAACAACATGAAATAAAAGGGATACATGCCGCAGGGACGGACCCACGCGGCCTGGGAATAATGCAGCCCTGGGGGCGCTCCCAGCTGGAAATGAAACTTGAAAGATGTCACCTGATGATGTTGAGGACGAAGGAGTGTTGGTGTAGAAGACTCCGTGGGCTGCGGAAGCCGATCCTCACGAGCCCCCAGGCCCAGGGGCCTCGGGAGGCTCCGGAGGCGCTGGTGGCTCCTCGTGGACCATCTCCATCTCCCCCAGGGCTGCGGAACGCCTGGCCTCTTGAGCCTCCATGATACCCCTCATGAGGCGCTGGTACGTGGCAGCCGCGTTCGGCAAGCCGTAAGGCATGCGAATGTAGCTGTGGGGTGGACCTCTGCAGCGCCCCACTCGCGAGGGCCAGAGGCGCTCCAGAGAGGCGACTCGATTGAGCCCTAGTATGTCGAGGCAGACGCGCAGCCCACCATCCTCGCCTGGATGGGGAGCCACAGCTGGTAGGCGGCGGCCGCCTTTCATGACTCTTGACTCCTGTAGCTCCTGAATGGCCTTGCTGACGAACTCCTGAGGGTCTAGCTCTCCTTGCCTTACTCCTTGAGGGAAACGTGCTTCGAAACACGCCTCCATGTGGTGGCCAAGCGCCTCCCTCGTGACCTTAGCCAGGTCGGTGGCCCTCCAGGGGAGAGCCCCCGAGCCCTGCCTGAGGAGGGCGCCGGGCGCACTTTCCTATGTGATGGAAGGAGGTTCCCCCTGGGCAGGCGCGGGCCCTGAGGGGCCGGGCCGGACGATGTCTTCTTCTTCTTGGGGGTGGTCTCGGGAAGCCTCCTGCTTCCGCGATCTGGGTCTTCCAGTGACGCGGCCTGAAAGGCTCGTTCCAGGGAACACACCGCGTCCTTCTCTTCACAGGGCACCGTGATGACTCCACCACTTCCTGGCATCTTGAGGACGTTGTAGCCATGGTGAGTTACAGCCATGAACTTGGCCAGCGCTGGGTACCCAAGGATGGCGTTGTACGGCAGGTGAATGTGAGCGACGTCGAAGTCGATGAGGTCGGTGCGGTAGTTGTCGTGTGCCCCGAAGGTGACAGGGAGGCGGACCTGCCCAATCGGGACCGTGGAGCCGTCGGTGACTCCGGAGAAAGGCTTGGTTGGCTGAAGCTGGTTGTAGGGCACTTGGAGATTGTTGAATGTTTCCACGGACAGGACGTTGAGCCCTGCCCCGCCATCGATGAGGGTCCTGGTGACCACCACGTTGCTGATGATTGGGGAACAAAGCATCGGGAGGACTCCGGCTGTAGCCGCACACTTGAGCTGATCTGCTGAGCTGAACATGATGGCGCACGCCGACCACCTGAGAGGGCGCGTGGCTTCGAGCTTGGGGAGGACTGCATTCACTTCGCGGGCGAACTGCTTGAAGATGCGTTGAGAGGCTGGGGCTTGAGCCCCGCCTAGGATGCAGGCTATCACGCGCGGCTCCTGGAAACCGCCAGCCCCCTCGCCCTGATGGCGGTCCTCGTTTCTCCTTGGCTGCGGCTGCGGCGGAGGGAGGCCTGCGTTGCCTTGCGGGTGATCCTCGTGAGGCTGATCCCTCCAGTCTCCCTCGCGAGGCGGGTCTTGCCAGCGATCCTCGCGAGCTCGATCGCGCCACCCTTAGCGCGGGCAACGGTCTTCCCAGCGTCCTGCGTTCCTTCCTCCTCCTCGACCGTAGCCCTGGTCACTGCGGTCGGGGCGACGGCCGATCCTCCCTTCTCGCACGGCTGGGAGCTCTTGACATTCGTTGGTGTTGTGGGTGTGGAGGTTGTGGTATACACAGTACCGACTGCCCTTGGAAGATTCGGGCTGATCTCTGCCCCGCTTGGTGTCTGGTTCTGCCGCGAGCACGGCAGCCCCCTTGCGCTTCACATCCTTGGCCTTGGGCTTCTTCTCTTCTGGGTCTGCGGCAGGCAGCTCGAGGAGGGAGAGACGCCCTTCCTCAGCCCTGGCGCACTTGGTTGCCAAGTTGGACAGCTCCAAGGAAGTGCACAGGTCTTCATGCATTGCCAGCTCCTCCTTCATCTTAACATCGCGCATGCCGTCCGAGAAGGCTGAGATGATGGCCTCCTCGGTCACCTTGGGAATCTTGAGGCGTGCGTTGTTGAAGCGCTGGATGTACTTCTGTGGGGTCTCTCCGGGTTGTTGCTTGATGCGGCGCATGTCGCTCACGGCGGGTGGTCGGTCGCGAGTACCTTGGAAGTTGGCGGTGAAGCGGGTGCGCATCTCATCCCAGGAGGAGATCGTGCCTGGAGCCAGGTTCAGGAGCCAGGTGCGGGCCCCGTCCTTGAGCTCCATGGGAAACCAGTTCGCCATGACCTTCTCGTCTCCGTTGGCAGCTTTGATGCCCAGCTCATAGAGCTGGAGGAACTCCGCAGGGTCGGCCGTGCCGTCGTAACGAGGAGGCAGGTCTGGCTTGAACTTGCTGGGCCACGCGACGCTGCGTAGCTCGATGGTGAAGGCACGGCAGCCTGTTGTGGCCACGGGAGGCCTTGGGTGGCGGAGAGCTTGGTCTTGCATGTCCCCACGCATTGCAGCTGGGAGCAGCACGGGGTCTTGACGTGCGGGAGCTAGAGCATGGTCGCGACGTGCTGGAGCAGGGAGCGCCCGGGCAGCTTCTTGTGGGCGAGGGACTTCTTGGCAGCTCTGCTCTTGCCGCGCTGGCACCTGACGGAGCGGGTTCCGCCCATGGGCCACGCGCCTTGGAGCCATGGCGCCTTCTTGAGGAGGAGGCGGCTGGGGCGCCGCCGGAGCTTCGTCGCCCGCGCGGGGCGCGGTGCGGTGCAGCGGAACGGACGGTGCGGGAGAGCCCCCTGCGGCGCGGACGAGCTCGGCGACGCAGTCGAGCCATTCTTCATAGACGTCGTCGATGGGACGGTAGCGCAGGAGCTCATTTGCCGCGATGAGCGCAGCTTGAGCCTCCATGGGTGCGCGGAGCGCGCGGGATGAAGAACCAGCTGGGGTGAGCGAGGGAGTAGCGGTGCGGCCGTCTTGCCGCACGGACGGATGCTGAGACGACGCTTCCTGCTTGTCCCCCGCCGGGCCGGTGGCGGCGTTGATGGCAGGTGACAGGGAATGGCGAGGACGCCCGCCGACAGGAGCTGTCTGGGCGACGCGGGAAGCGAGAGCGGCCCGGCGCTTGGCGCGGGCCCGACGAGCGTCAGACATGGACGCGATGGTCGGAGGAGAACGGGGTGGTGGAAGACGAATTCCGGCGCACCCCTACCTGGCGCGCCAAATGTCGGATTTTGGGTTCCGGCAGACCCTTGAGGTTCGAACACTGGGGTGCGCGCGGAGATTTCGCCTTCTACCTACCTACACCCCTCCGCCTCGCTAAGATCTAAGCTATGGAAAGAACAGCACAAGAGACACAGGGTTTATACTAGTTCGGGCCACCGTTGTGGTGTAATACCCTACTCCAGTGTTTGGTGTGGTGGATTGCCTCTTGGGCTGATGATGATGAGAAATACAAGGAAGAACAGCCTCGCGAGGGTCTGTTCTTGGCTGGGGCGATGAACTATTGGGAGGAGTTCAATCACCCTTCTCTCTGTGTGTGTGTGATGCTACTCGATCCGATCCCAGCTTGTTTCTGGGTTGGCCGATCCTCGATCTTGATCTCCCTCCCCTGGGGGTGGCTAGTCCTATTTATAGGCAAAGGCCCTGGGCCTCTTCCCAAATATTGAGCGGGAAGGGCGCCAACAATTGGCCATTTTGAAGGGGAACATCTGGTACACTTATCCTGACTAAAGTTGGTCCTCGCCTGCCAAAGGCTCTCGTGGTGACGCTGGCTTGGGCTCCACAATGACTTCCTCCCTGCCGTTGGACTGGTCCTGGTCTCATTGCACCGAAACGGATGCCTTTGCTTGATGCTCTCGCCTGTGCTTGCTCCCTTTGCACCAAAGAGGAAAGGAGGGCACTGCACGGGCTGGTGCCCGCCTGGCACCCTTGGTCGTCATGGCTTGCGTCACGGGCACCTCGTGAGGTACCCCGCCTTGATCTCTCCGCCTCCTCGCGAGCCAGCCTGATGAGGCCGTGCCTGAGGAAGCTCCATGCCGTCCGCACCGCGAGGCTTGGCCCCTCGCGAGGGTCTTGGGTCTGTGTTGATGAAGATGGGCCGTGCTGGGGCCCCTTTTGAGCCACGCCGCAGGCCGCAGGCAAGCAAGTCTGGGGACCCCCGTTCCCAGAACGCCGACAGGAAGACATTAGCATGGATTTCATACGTGGATTGCCTAGGACTAGAAATGGAAAGGATTCGGTATTTGTTGTTGTGGACCGTTTCTCTAAGATGGCACATTTCATTCCTTGCAACAAGATAGATGACGCTTCACATGTTGCTAATCTCTTTTGTAGGGAAATATTGTGTCTCCATGGAGTGACAAAGACGATCATCTCGGACCACGACGTCAAGTTCCTAAGCTACTTTTGGAAGACCCTATACGTCAAGCTCAGAATCAAGCTACTCTTCTCCATGGCGTACCACCCACAAACCGATGGCCAAATGGAAGTGACCAACCACACACTCTCCGCTCTACTTCGAGTACTCATCAAGAAAAACATCAAGGAGTGGGAGGAGTGTCTACCTATCGCCGGTTTCGCTTACAACCATGCAAGACACTCAAGAACCGGCAAGTCCACCTTCGAGGTCGTCTACGGATTCAACCCATTGTCACCATTGGACATTCTTCCTCTACCCCTCCAAGAGCGCATCAATTTGGACGCAAGTGCATGTGTGACTCATCTCAAGAAGGTGCATGAAGATACACGACATACTATCGAGCGCCAAGTACAACGACTTGCGACCAAGCTCAACATCAACAAGCACCCCATGGTCTTCAACATTGGTGATCCCGTGTGGCTAAACCTTCGCTAGGACCGCTTTCCCCAAGAACGCAAGTCCAAACTTCAACCACGAGTGGACGGACCCTTCAAGGTGCTTGCATGCTACAACGACAACGCGTACAATATCGACCTCCCCCGCGACAAGTACAACATGAGAGATATCTTCAATGTCAAGGACCTCTCGCCCTTCCATGGTGATGAAGAATTTGATCCGAGGACGGAACTTCCCCAAGTGAGGGGAGATGATGCGGAGCATCCCCAGGTCATCCCCATGGACCTACCATCGTCTCACCAAGTGACTAGCAGACCAGTGACACGAGCACGTGCAAGAGGTCTTGAAACTAAGGTGAACTCACTCCTCTCTGAACTACCACTTACCATGCTTGAGAATTGGCTACTACCTCAAGCGGAAACCCTATGTGTGATCGGGTGCTTGGAGGAAGGCCACGGACAAACTACATTCAATGGACAAGATGGTGAGGACGCCAAGTTCACGGGACAAGAAGAAGAACTACTCGAAGTCCCCAGGCTCTGGACGACCGACGAACCCCGGACGTCCGACGACCTCCAGGCTCCGGACGTCCGACGACCTCTAGGCTCCGGACATCCGACCCTCTCTGGAGGACCGACACTTCCATACCCGAGCCAAAACTACGGATTTCCGAAGCGCTGCTGACGAACGATGACCTCCAGGCTCCGGACATCGGACCCCAACCGAACATCCAACCGAAGTCCAGCCGAGCTGAATCTACGGACGTCCGACAGGCACCGGACGTCCAGACCCTCGTGATCCTCCAGACAACCGGTGACTCCCGGACGTCCGGCGCTTGTGTGCTACCATGTGTTGGGCCGCAGCCCATGTACCCCCCCCCCCACTTTGGCCCTTTTGCACTAAGACTATATATAGACTTCCTATTCCATCTAGCTAGGTTAGCATTGGTTTAGCTCATATTTAGAGATAGAGCATGGCTCATCCACATTAGATCTACCCCGTGAGAGAGATCGCGGCCCCGCTTCGGAGAAGATCCATTTGGATTCAAGACCTCCTTGCGGAGAAGAACATCAAGACCTCCTCACGGAGAAGACCGGTTACCTTTTGTATCATCAGTTGTTGACTTTGGATATTGTATCTTCCTTTGTGTTCATGGATCTAGCGCATGTCTGATCATACTTGTCGGTTTGAGTGTTCTCTTGTGTTCCCCTTGTGATTTTCCCCTCGTTTCCCTCTTTGTGTTCTTCGTGTTCATCACGGGACCCGCTCCTTTCGTGAAAGATCTGCCGATTATGGTTCCTACCCTACATCAGACCTCCTATTCCTTCTAGCTAGGGTTAGCATTGGTTTAGATCATATTTGGAGATATAGCATTGCTCATCCACATCGGATCTACTCCACAAGAGAGACCGCCGCCCCTCTCCGGAGAAGATCCCATTTGGATTCAAGACCCCACTAAGGGAAGATCCCCTTGTGGATTCAAGACCACCTCACGGAGAAGACCGGCTACCTTTGTATCGCCCTTAGTTGTCCGTGGAATGTGTCATTTCTTATGTAATCGAGGATCTAGCACATGTGTGATCATACTTGTTGGTTTGAGTGTTCTCTTGTGTTCCCCTAGTGTTTTTCCCCTCGTTTCCCTCCTCGTGTTCTTCGTGTTCATCGCGGGATCCGCTCCTTTCATGAAAGATCGGCCGATTAGGGTTCCACCCTACATCATCTAGGTATCAGAGCCACGTTGATCACGATTTCAGAGCCTCCCCATTGTGTTGCTAGCCTAGTTTCTGTTGATTTTGTCCCTAATTCAAAAATTCCCCACAAAAATAGCACCAAATTTTTTTGTGATTTGTTGGTGTGTTGAAATTTTGTTGGATTTGATCCGTGGATTTGCTTTGCCTTGAGTGGATCTACCTTTTCCCCCTTGTCTCCACCCTTTCCTTCCACGAAATCGCTCGAATTCAACGAATTTCGACCTATCCACCTCGTCACGTGTTGCTCATCGCGTGCCCGAAAATCTCCCAGGCACCGGATGTCCGACCTCCTCCAGACATCCGATGACCGGACGACTGGCCCAGCCCGGACATCCGACGATTCCTGACAAAACTGAATTTTTCTTCAGTTTTGTAAGCACCACCGCCCCACATTTCCACAAACGCACTCCCACCACCTATACACCATCAACACTCCCGCATACCACCACCTTTGCTTACCCATTTCTCACTCCTACGCGTGTTGCCACTTCGAGCTTTGAGAATTTGAGGTGCTGTTCCGTGTCCTTTTGTGTTTCGGCTATCTAAGTACAGTTCGACATCAACATCACTGCCGCTCATCTTCGCCACGGACGCGTCATCAACAACGACCACCTCGACTACATCTTGGTATTCGTGCCACATTTTTGACAACATATCGTAAGCAAGAACAGTAACCTGGTCTTGGTAATGGACATATCACTCTTGCCATTACATTGATAGCCATCATAGCCTTACTCCTTTGCGTCACTTACCCATTGAGACTAGCCGTTGAGTATTGCCGGCAACGAGACTTGTGCACATTAGTGATCATACTTCCCATAGCATACATACA
Organism: Triticum aestivum; assembly: GCF_018294505.1. Classification (NCBI taxonomy): domain Eukaryota; kingdom Viridiplantae; phylum Streptophyta; class Magnoliopsida; order Poales; family Poaceae; genus Triticum; species Triticum aestivum. Next base: position 234,085,650 of record NC_057806.1, on the reverse strand, counting down.
TCATTGTTGCATATCTTGGTGTCATCGCTTGTGTCACAAGGTTGTCATCGCATACACAATTGCTATCTTGGTTCATGAAGCATTGCATGAGAAAAGAGCTCAAACAAAAAAAGAGCCAGACAAGCTTTTAAGCAAGAACCATAGCATCATACAACATTAAGATTATCATATTAGATCATCTTGGATCGTATCATAGAAACACCTTGCATAGACCATACTTGGGATAGAAGTCGTCGCATTTTTGCTAAGTAGGTTGTGCACAAGTCTTTGTATCCGCCTATTGTGCAATCGTGCTAGCGTCTCCCTAATGTTGTGCAACAAGAGCATTTTTGTGGATTCCACATTTTGGCTCATCCTTGGTTGCACGACCCCACTTATCCCTTTGCGTGTGTGTTTCTGTGTAACTTATATTGCTTGGTCTACTTGTTGTATTGCCATCCTGCGAATCTTTTCCAACATTATTGAAGCTCACTTACAATTGCATCAAATTTTGTGCCACCATCCTAACCAAGCTCCACCATAAGCTTTTACTTTTGTAGGTGTGAGAAACCGACAAGAATTGGTACCAATTGTTCTATTTCCTTGTCCACATTAGAGTGATCATTGATCCACTTTCAACTTCGGTCAAGGTACACTTGGTATTTGTTCTTCTCTTTCTACCACTCACATTTTTCTCTTGGAATGATGGATAGGCCAAGTACCTCTACCAACCCACTCTTCATTGAGCACGACGACGATATGAACTCCTACGTCACCAAGAGCCACCTCTTTGGTGCACAACGTGCTTTGCATCAAGAGCAATAAGCAATGAGTGAACGCATCGACAACCTTACGACCGACTTGCGACTCTCCGAGCAACGTACAAGGGACTACTTCAACCACAAGCTCGACGATCACAAGCAAGAGAACGATGCAAGAATGCACGAGATTCGTGCTTTGTTGCTCAACCGCTCTTCTTCCACTTCGTCCTCTTCGAGAAGGAGACGTTCAAGTCGACACTCCGACTCCACCCTCTCCGGATCAAGTACACCGACATCGAACACTCTTCGACGTGCCGCGTGCAATGATCGTCAAGCAAGCCTCAATCCTCTACGTGACACCAACTCTCAAGAGCACCGACAACGTCAAACCCAAGAGGCTTTTGCGCTAGCACAAGAAAGGCAATGAGAACGCCAACATGAAGCGGAAGAGCGAGCATGTCTACACCAAGAAGCACAAGTGATGCAGAGCATCCTATGGACATCACCATGTAAAGAGTCCGTTCGACGAGTGACACGTGCGACATCTACTTCACATACACAAACATGAATCATCTCCTTTACACGTGCTCACTTGACCCCTTCTAGGATGGTATGCTACTTGACACTTCTCCCGTGCGCATGCATAGGTACTGTCGGAACTTCACTGATGACGAGGAGGAGTGCAAGCGCCAAGGAACACCTACACCATCCGCGAGGGAAGCATGGAAGATAATACGGGAGAAGAAGGAGTTGCAGAGTCTACAGCTACCGGATGAGCGGAAGCCACTGTACGTCCGACCATCTACAGTCATCAGACGACCGACGAACAACGGACATCCTACAAGTCTCAGGCACCGGACGTCCAACGCTTACCGGAAATCCGGTGCCGCCGATCCCAAAGCATAACGACGGACGACCGATGCTGACCGGGCGTCCGATACCACCTATCCCGAGAAGAATTAGCAGACGTCCAACACGCACCGGACGTCCGGACCGTCCTGAGCCACCGGTCGTCCGGTACCCGTCGGACGTCTGACGCCTGTCTGTGCACAGTGTATCGGGCCGAGCCCATGTATCCCTTTGCCCCCACTTACCCCTTCATGGCCCTAGATTATATATACTCCTCCACCTCCTCCATTTGAGGGTTAGCAAAGTAGTAGCTCATTATAGATAGATCTTTGCTCATCCATTACGGATCTACTCCATGAGAGAGACCGCGACCCCTCTTCGGAGAAGATCCACCTTGGATACAAGACCCCCGTGTGGGAAGATCCTTCTAGGATTCAAGCCCCCATCTCCTTTGGATTTGGGATGAACTCTACCATCAAGACCTCCTCATGGAGATGAACCTTACCTTGTATATTTCCCTTTGTTGTTCATGTACCTTGTGGATCTTGTGTGTTTGATTGTCTAGTGGATGTGTGATTGGACTTGCTCTTGAGTGTTTCCCCTTGTGTTTTCTCTCCGTTCTTCCCCATGTTCTTCGTGTTCTTCGCAGGATCCGCTCCTTTCGTGAAAGATCGGCCGTATAGGGTTCCACCCTACATCGTCTTGGTATCATGAGCCACGTTGATCATGATTTTGGAGCCTCCCCTCATTGTTTTCTAGCCTAATTTTGTAGTGTTCTTCCCCAATTTCGAAAATCCCCACCAAAAATAGCCGCATTTTTTTTCGTGATTTGTTGGTTTGAAGAAGTTTTGTTGATTTTGATCCATGGATTTGCTTGGTTTCAAGTGGATCTAGCATCTCCCCAACTTTCCCCATCTTTCATCAAAGAAATCTCCTCAATTTTGACCCCAAAATCCCCAAATTCCGCCCAAAATCGCGTCCCGGATCTGAAATTTCGCGTTGACCCCGACCCACCGGACGACCGACGTTTTACGGACGTCCCGAGCCCCTGGTACGACCGGACGTCCGACCTTTTTTGGACATCCATAACCCCTAACCTGAGCCAAATTTATGGATTTCCGAGCCCGCCCAGACGTCCGGCCCCCGGACATCCATCCTTTTACGGACGTCTGTAATGTGTAGTTTCAGATTTCGGCTGATTCTTGTTTCGGTCATAACTAATTCATCCGAACTCTGATTTTGACATTCTATAGCTCCTTTTGAAGCTCTTGACATCCCCCTTCCCACAAAATTTCCACAAATATCTTTCTACTACATCAAAATTTTGGAACTTTGGCATCATTTCCTAGGGCTTCCACCACATCATCCGCTATACCACCACCAACTTCCGCAATGATGCGGAGAATCCCAAGGTCATCCCCATGGACCTACCTACATCCCCTACGACACCACTTGGACCAATAACAAGAGCCCGAGCGAAGGCTGTCGAAGATAAGGTGACCTCTCTCCTCTCCGAACTTCCACTTTCTATGCATCAGACATGGCTACTACCTAAGTCCGAGTTGTTGTGCATGATTAGGTACCAAGAGGACCCTCCCAAAGATGCACATGAAGATGTACAAGTAACCTAGTTCACGGATGAAGAGGAACGCCGAGAGAAGAAGAACGCAGCTCCAGGACTCGGACATCCGGCCACTAGAGACTTCGACCACAACAGCCTACCAGCCGCCGCGCATCTACACGCCTCAGACATGTGGCCCCAGCCCGGACATCTGGCCCGGCCCGGAAATCCGGCCTCGATCCCGGATATCCGGACACCACCTTCCCAAGAGCAACATGTCCAGCTTCACCAGCCCGGACATCTGGCCTCCACAGCCCGTACATCCGGCCCTCCGCGAACTCCCGGACATCAGGCCTCGCCAGCCCAGACATCCGGCCCCGCGTGAAAACCCGGACATCCGGCCCGACGCTCGGATGCCCGGCCTCCCTTTCTGCTCATAGTGAAGGGCCGAGGCCCGTGTACCCCTTCTACCCCCTGTACTGTATATACTCCACCTCGTCCAACTTTCAAGCGTTAGTATTGGTTTAGCTCATATTTAGAGATAGAGCATTGCTCGTCCACATCGGATCTACTCCACGAGAGTGACCGCGGACCCTCTTCGGAGAAGATCCCTTTGGATTCAAGACATCCTTGCGGAGAAGATCCCCTTGTGGATTCAAGACCTCCTCACGGAGAAGACCGGTTACCTCTTGTATCGTCCGTTGTTGACTTTGGATCTTGTCTCTCCCTTTGTGTTCATGGATCTAGCGCATGAGTGATCATACTTGTTGGTTTGAGTGCTCTCTTGTGCTCACCTTGTGATTTTCCCCTCGTTTCCCTTATCGTGTTCTTCGTGTTAATCGCGGGATCCGGTTCTTTCGTGAAAGATCGGCCGATTAGGGTTCCTACCCTACATCACTTAACCTAACCAATTTTGTTCGCCATCACATTAGTGTTTGCTTGAATTTGAGTCTCCTAAGGTGTCTAGGCTACTTAGGGACAGTTTCTTCTTCATCAACCACCGCCACCACTACCACATAGGCTTACCCACCATACACTTCCGCCACTCCAACTTAACCGAATTTTGTCTGTACTGTGAGTTGTGTCTCGGACGATTCTCCATCATCTTGGTATCTCCATCAAGATCACCGCCAATCATCATCGACACGGACGGTAACCTCCATATCATCTTGGTATCGTGGTATCCCTCCATTGTATATTTCCTTGCCATTGCATTGTTAACCCCTAGCCCATTTTGCGTTACTTGCCTATCGAGACTAGCCATTTGAGTATTGCTGGCAACGTTACTTGTGCACATTAGTGATCATCGAGCTACACCTTGCATTGCATACATACCATATCATATTGGTATCATCATATCATCTCTTATGCCTCAAGTTTGTTCCCACATATATACAATTGCAATCTTGGTTTGTGCATCCTGCAAAAGTGGCCATGCAAAAGAAAAAAAGAATAATCTTTTAAGCAAAAGAGAAAGAGCAAAGAAGCTTGTAAGCAAGAGCCATAGCATCATACCACATTGCATATAAGATTTTCATATCCGATCATCTTGGATCATAACACCGGGAGCCATACATACATAGCGTACATGGGATAGAAAGTTCATACATTTTGCATCTTGTAGGTTGTGCACAAGTGTCGTATCCACCTATTGAGCAATCGTGCTAGCATCTCTCTTGAGTTGTGCAACACGAGTGTTTTCCGTGGATTCCACATTTTGTGCTCATGCTTGGTTGCGCGACCCCATTTACCTATGTGTGTGTGTGTGTTTCCGTGTGCCATTCATTGCTATTGGTCTACTTGTTTCACTTGCAAATTTGTGAATCTCTTCCAACATTATTGACTCTTGCTAACATTTTGCATCAAAATTTTGTGCCACTATCCTCACCGAGCTGCACCATAAGCCTTACTTGTGTAGCTGTGAGAAATCAAGAAGATCGGGTACCAATTGTGCTATTTCCTTGTTACACTATTGAGTGATTATCGATCCATATTCAACATCGCTCATGGTACATTTGGTATAGTTCTTCTCTTTCTCCCACTCACATTTGCTCGAGTCTTGTGATGGATAGGCAAGGCATTTCATCTTCGGTCTACAACAACAACGACAAGTTCGATGCCACGAACAACTCCAACGACACAAAGATGCAAGCTCAAATGGAGGAGATCAAAGCCCTCATCAAGTCCTACATGAGGTCTTCCTCATATTCAAGAAGACACTCAAGAACACATGCCTCTGAGCTACCATCTCAGGAAAAATCATATCGGCATCGACACCATCACCAACAAGGACGTGAAGGTCAAGATCTCAACACCAACAACCGCTCAACGACTTCACCATCTCCCTTGGCATCTTCACCAAGCGACTTGAAGGAATCTTCGCCTATGGACATACGGCATTTTTGCCCACAAGCACCTCAAGAGAAGCTCCCCAAGCTCAAGTCCACGACTTCCACAAGCTACTACGACCTCGACATAGACCATGCGATTCCTTTCTATGGGACTCAAGAACCCGAGGAGTATCTCGAGTGGGAGCGTTTGATGGACGACTACCTCAAGCTACATCAAGTTCCTCCCGAAGATCAAGTGAAGTGCGCCACAAGAAACTTCCACAACTACGCGTCGACATGGTGGCTTCACACACCTTCGGAGACCTACGACATGAGTTGGCCCAAGACAAAGAGAGCTTTGTGGTGCGAGTTTGTGCCTCCAACCTACATGGAACAACTTGTACGCCAAATGGAGAACACCACCCAAGGATCCAAGTGATGTAGGGTAGAACCCTAATCGGCCAATCTTTCACGAAAGGAGCGGATCCCGCGGTGAACACGAAGAACACGAGAGGTAAAATGAGGGGAAACACGAGAGAAACACTAAAACCAACAAGAATGATCACACATGTGCTAGATCCATGAACGCAAAGAGAGATACACGATCCAAAGTCAACAAAGGATGATACAAAGGATAACCGGCTCTTCTCCGTGAGGAGGTCTTGAATCCACAAGGGGATCTTCCCGTGAGGGGTCTTGAATCCAAGGTGGATCTTCTCCGTAGAGGGGCCACAGTCTCTCTCGTGGAGTAGATCCGATATGGATGAGCAAGGCTCTATCTCTAACATGAGCTATCACAACGCTAACCGTAACTAGGAGGAGGTGGGGGAGTATATATAGTGTTAGCCCACGAAGGGGTAAGTGAGAGGGGGGATACATGGGCCCTTGGCCCAATCTCTATGCACATGCAGGTGCCAGATGTCTGGGATGGGGGCCGGATGTCCAGCGGGTCACGAAGAGCCGGATGTCCGGGCCTCTGGCCTGAGGTCCGGGCTGAACTTGGTCGGCTTCGGTTGCATTCTGTGATGAGGGGCCGGATTTCCGGGCGAAGGGGCCGGATGTCCAGGGCTTCGGGAGGATCCGGATGTCCGGGGCATGGTGGCCGGATGTCCGGGCTGCGCTGGTTCTTTCGGTGTTCTCTGGATAGCCTATGCCAGATTCCCGAGGCAAGGGCCGGATGTCCGGGCTGGAACAGATGTCCGGGCTAGGGCCGGATTTCCGGCTGCTGTAGTAGCTCGCCCTTCTTCCTTCACTTTCTTGCACGCTTGGCCTTGGTCCCTGGGCTCTCCATGGTCTCCTCGGGTGTACCTGAGTATGCACAAGGTCCGCGCTTGAAGTAGCATCCATGTCTTACATGCGGAAAGGGAAGATTCGGAAAGGAGCGAGTTCACCTTAGGTCCAAAGGCGTATGCTTGAGTGTACATGGGGATGATCATAGGATGCTCCGCATCATATCCCCTCCCTTGGGAAAGATCCGACCTCGGATCGTGATCCTCATCACCATGGAAACGGTTGTTGTGGACGGACTTGTAGTTGGACGGAGTTGAAGACATTGCGCAATCCAAGTATTCCAAGGTGTCGCCGGAGTGGTATACTTGCAAGAAAAGCAAACACAAACGACACTCGAAAATACAATGGTTAGCGCACACAAAGTGTCCATCAAGGAAGTATGAGTCCGTGCGGCAAGAATGTTCGTGAAAAAACACATGAAGCTTCGCAAGATGATTTAGAATGAGATGTAAAGCATTCATGGGAGCAAAAGCATTCATTGTGCACACAAATATATTGTGAATGTGATCAATGCAACCACGATGAAAAATGATGTCATAGAGAGACGGTTTATCAATAGCATGAATATGGCAATGGATGCTCGATATGAGTATGTGATCATGCAATTGATGATGGGCAATATGATCATGATGTATAAATATGCCATCAAGAAAGATCACAACTAATTTGCTAAGAAAGTGCACAAGCTCATATATCATGGATGACATGGGAATACAAGATGCAACAAGGAAATCATGATGTGAGTCAATCCATGGATAAGATGCAAATTTGTCATGTGTATGATATATCCATCGAGCATGACATGTGTGAACAAAATCAACAAATATGGACGTGTTGGTGTACCAATGCTCGATGTCGTGGCATGAGTGGAGGTTCGTAGGTGCATCCAATAAGTCCGAGCGCTCCTCAATTTGAAGGTCCATAGAGCCAATCTCCAATGTTGCTCCTCCGTTCGTAAGATGTATCATGTAGACAACAAGAAGGAAACAACAATGAAAGAATGACCCATCCAATATGCGTATTTGAGGATGGCTCAAAGGGAAGGAGTTCACTTTATGAGAATGTCAAAAATGTTGTTGCCGCGCATCATGTACGCCTTCACATGACCAATTTGTCTCGTGATGGTACCACCTTGTGAATCCTTCAAAATGAAAGAACATGACAAACACTCGGAAAAAATGAAGTTAGCGTAAGTGCAAAACCTATCATTCGTGTGGTAAGATACCCAACAAGTGTATGCATCATGCTCATCATAAGAAAGGACAAGGGATCATTTCATAGTATGGAGGCATATGATACGAGAACAACCATATACAATAGGCTCAATCAAACAAGCATGCATCACAAGGAATATCTCCAAGTCTCCATGATCAATAAGCATAGCAAGTTGGTTCTCAATACAAGGTGATATGAGGGATGCAACTAATGGAAACAAGAGACAATGATCAAGACAAATCATGTGAGAGGCAAGATCATATATGTCATCAACCCAAGAAAGCGAGTAATAGTGGAACATGGGTGATGCGACAAAGCAGGCAATCATAGTGATGAAGTCAAGCAAGCTAGTAGTGGGAAGATGCAACGTACTAGAAGGAATCATGGCAAGCATGTCATGGGTGCAAATAGTGTGCATGAATATTTCACATGACATAGCACAAGAATGAAAGGAGAATATGAACAAAGTATCATCAATGTATTGGCGAGAGGCCATATGTAAATAGCAATGGGACATCATGAATCTGCCAACAAAACAAGCAACAATAACATGAGGCACATGATAAACATGGCAATAGCAACAAGGATCTCCACCAAGCATGCAAATACACATAGGAGTAGCATAATGGTGAATCATGGGTAGATGCAAGGAAGGGTCACAATTGCATGGTAAAATCATGGAAAGAGGCATATCATGCAAAGTGAACATGAGAAAATGGGCATAATGTAACAAGTGATATATAGCCCAAAGCCGTGTGAGAGCCAAGTAAAAGGAATGCGTGAAGTCGTTGCGCGAAGAGAATGTTGGTACGGATAGTCCACGTGATCCCATGTCATCATTGCTCTCAAGAGCTCGTTTCGTCAACTCATGGGATTGTGAGGTTGACGATTGTTCATGAGTACCTACACAAAACAAAGACAAAGGGAAAATTGTGTGTGCGTGGTATATGTACACATCATCCATCATGATGCGCACATGCTTGTGTTGGTTAGAACAAAATATCCAATGCTCAAATAAATGAGATGCGTGATATAGAAACATGTCATCCATCATGAGAGGTTTGTTATTATGTATAGCATAAGGGAGACTCAAATTGTGCAATGCATCATGAGAAATATGTAGACCATTGTTATTCATGGAATGCATATGGTGCAAGAAATTATGGGAATCATGCAAAGTATGGAATGCATGAAAATCTCCTAATATGTATGAGGAAACTATAGGGGTCTCCTCATGAGCTGTAACGCCCCCGAGACTGACGTGCCAGGTGTCTTCCAGTTATTCGTTGTTGTTGCCTTGTCTTTGCTTGCGTGTCTTGCATCTCATATCATGTCATCATGTGCATCGCATTTGCATACATGTTCGTCTCATGCATCCGAGCATTTTCCCCGTTGTCCGTTTTGCAATCCGGCGCTCCTATGTCACCCGGTATCCCTTTCTACCTCTTTTCATGTGCGGGTGTTAAACGTTCTCGGATTGGACCGAGACTTACCAAGCAGCCTTGGTTTACTACCGGTAGACTGCCTGTCAAGTTTCGTGCCATTTGGACTTCGTTTGATACTCCAACGGTTAATCGAGGGACCGAAAAGGCCTTGTGTGTGTTGCAGCCCAACACCCCTCCAAAGTGACCCAAAACCCACCTAAACCTCCTCAATCATCTAGGTCATTCGATCACAATCGCGTGGCCGCAAACCGTGCTCAATTTGGAGCCTCCTAGCTCCCTCCACCTATATATATGTGCTCCCCTCTTGAAATTTGCGATACAAACCCTAGCCTTCCTCTACCTCGCGTCCGGACAAAACTCCCGCTGTTGGTGCGGAACGACACCAATGGGATCACGAGGATCCCTACTACGGTTGGCGGGGCGCGGGGTCGTGAGAAGAGCGGATCAAGCAGATAGCACACAGTTCATTTATCTAGGTTCGGGCCGCGAGGATGCGTAAAACCCTATTCCTGCTTTGGTGGATTGTATATTTGTGTTCTTGAGCTAGCTATGGGGCGTGAGGAGCTCCAAAAAGCCGAATCCTTCTCCTGGTCGCCTCGGGCCTCCTTTTATAGGAAAAGGGGTTGCCATAGTGGCACACAGGAGGTGGAAAGGGAACACTGATGCGAGGTTATCCCTCGCATTACATGACAAGGCGCATTTTAATGCGTCTTGCTTAGGTGTCCTTGCTTTATCGAGGACGGGGGAGAGATCTGCCTCGTCCATCGTCGCCGCTCCTTCTTGTGTCGACACGCGCCCTGGCCAGCGACGCTTGCGATGCCACGTAGGCAGGCAGGTAGCTGAGGTGGCGTAGTGGTGGGTCTTCACGAAGATTTGCATGCCGCGGCACAGGTGCCTGCCCAGCTGGTTGGGTCGGCAGCTGCATGCATGCGGTGGTGGAGGTTTAGTCGGCGTGGGCCTGATGGTGGCCCTGCAGGTGTACTCGGTAAGGGCCTTGCCGGGGCCCTGGCAAGGGTCTTGCCAAGGCGCCTGCTGTCATCCCCGGCAAGGCGCTTGCCGGGGGCCTTGTTGTCTTCCTCGGTTGGGATCCCGCCAAGGGTTGTCGTCTCCTTAGTGCGTATCTGATCTTGAATATCTTCACGAAGATCTACATGCCGCCACGGGGGTGTCTCCCGAATCCTTGCCCCTTGGGGGCAGTGGACTCAAGGGTGACTCGCTCCGTAGGCGCGGGAGGAGTCGCCGCGGCAAGGGTCTTGCCGGGGCTGCTAGAACAGTCTCCCGACAAGAATCTTGCCGGGGGAGTCTGCTTTGTCCCCTTTGCTCTTCGTGGTCTTGGCCTTGGCGTCGTAGTTCTCTCAAGCTTCGGTCTTACCCTGGCTCACCTCCCTTGCCTTGCTTGGTGTGGTGGTGCCCGCGGCTCGGACTGCCCGTGCACAGTTATAGGGGTACAAAAAAGTGCACCCCTCTTTTTGTACACCGACAGGAGCCCCCGGGCCTGGGCCACACATAAGCGCAACGCGTTGTTGGGCTAGGCCCAAAAACGGTGCACGGGCAGGCGGGGCGGTTTTTACCGTGGTAAGATTCTTCGCTCACTGCGCTTCCCATGATTCCCGCGCGTAGCGTGGCGTGGGGAGGCGCGCGTGACATGGGCGGCATGCGTGGGGTTGGTTCCCGCAGGCATGCGTCACGTCGTAGTAAAAGGGGGCGGTTCGCGCCTTCCCCATAAATGGAGGGAGGCGTCGAGGCGCGGCCCATTTACTAAATGGGGCCGAGGCGCGGTCCTCGAGGCGCCCACTCCTCACGATCACGGGGTGGGGAGAGGTCGCCTCACCCGTCCCCTCGGTTCTGCACGTTCGCCATCTGTCTCCCATGCGCTTGGGGTGGCAAACGGTGGAGGCGGGAAGCCGGGCCGTCGCTGGTTGGGGCAGCGGGTCGGCCCTGGCTCCCTGCGCCTCCCGTGTCTTGATTGGCCAAGCGGGGCGGCCAAGCCCCAAGCCCGATCCTTTATAAAGAGCGGGAGGGGGGATGGCATCCCGCATTCTTTCATCTTCTTCTTGCTTCAGCTTCTGCTCCTCCCTTCCATCCGTCATGGAGAGAGGGAATCTCGGTCCTTCGACAGTGGCGGCGAGGGTCGCCGCTCGACAACGCGTCCCTCCTTCTCCTGCGCCTGTCATGGCAGAGCCAGCCGCGAGGGGAAGGGGGAGGGGGCGAGGCTGGGGCGCTCGAGGAAGAGGAGGACGAGGTGGCGCGCCGGCCTCGCCCCCGCCAGCAGCTCCTCCTCCAATGGAGGGCCACGTTGGGGATGACCCTTGTGAGTTCTTCGTCAGGCTGCGCCGGCCGCCGCACCGTCGCCTTCGTCTCCCGACTCCATTCGCGCGGGAGGGGCTGCAGGATCAGTGGCACGCGGGCCCGCATCGACTTCCCCGCCCCTCACGTGATGTATCTCTGTCAGGGATGGAAGACGTTTGCCCATATCCACCGCTTGACGGAGGGGCTCACTCTCCATTTTAAGCTAATGGAGGGTGGCCTTCTCTCCGTCAAGGTCTTCGGGTGCTTTGGGACCCGTGCAAGGTGCTGCGTGGAGAGCTCTTCTGATAGTGAAGACTCCTCCTCGGGCGGGAGTGACGAGGAGGACAGCGGCAGCGACGGCGAGGGTCGTAGGCGGCAGGATGACGGGTCCGATTAGGTGTCGGGCGCCGCTCCGTGCGGCACCGGCGACCCCATCATCCGCGTCGCCGGCTCCCTGAACTTCTTGGGGTTGTCTCCTTGGGCGGCTGGCGTTGGGAGGCTGCGGAAGAGGAAGAGGGCAGGCGGCAAGGCCGTCAAGTCGGAGTACGCGGGCACCGACGCCTTCGACGCGTGCTGACGTCCTGCCGCCTCATCTTCGAGCTCTGCTTCCGGCGCCGCCATCACCATCCAGCCTTTGGACGGCCACCGAGATGTTCTCTTGGTGTCTTCTGCCACCCGTAGCTCGCCTAGGCACTCCATTTGTCTCTTTTGCCTCCTTGACCTACCTCCTGAGGAGAGGGACAAGAAAGGGATTATAGGCGCACCTTATCTCTTTTTAGTTTGTAAGCCTTCGGGCCTTTGTGGAATTTAAAACTTGTAATCCCATCATTCATGTTTTTCATCCCTATGGACTGTACCTGAGTGGAATGTTTTTTAATGAAAAAGGGATGCTTGACGGGTCATTTGTTTGCGGGTGGAACCCATGACAAGGAGTAAATCCTTGATATCTTCAAGATAAACATTTCCTTGCCCGGCAACAGGCCTTGCCGTCTCCCCACTTCGCTCGACCTTCCTCACTCCTTTGCCGGAGGCAGGGATGAGGCGGGTTTGGGCTCCTTGTTTCATCCTTTCGCTGCCGCGACTACGATCAAACTTGGCCCCAGGAACGAGCCCTAGGGCCTAGAGTTATGGGAGCACGATAGCTTAGGGGAAAATGAGGTTTCACATACCTCAGTCCATAATGGAATGCATGATAAGGGATGAAGGACTTATCTGAAGCTGCAGCCCCCGGTAGCCCTGGATCGCCGTGGGTGAATCTTTGCTCTTGCAGCCCCCGGCAATACTGGCTTGCCGGGGGCTAGATGCTGGTCTGTTCATCTTATTTTCCTCCCCAAGTGGTTCGGCACAGATATCCGTGTGTCCTGTGAACCAAAGAAGACGAAAGTAAGACAAGGAGATGCACACTCGACCTCTAAGCTAGGGGTTAGTCGCCGCTAAGCACTATCAACCCTAACCAAGGACGAGACTCGACCTAGCATGCATGCTATAACTCAGGGCACCAGCGCTTCATTTACTTATGCTCAGGGTCTACGCCTGGCTTTGTACAAAGGGTTACATGCGTCATCGACAATGCTCGTACAAAAGGTGGCTTGTCGGGGGGGCCCGGCAAGCCGCGCCTTACGGGTAAAACTTGCGAAGATGCTCAATGTTCCAGGAGTTACCCACCGGAACGGCATCTTCGGTCTCCAGGCGGACTGCGCCGGGCCTGGTGACTTGTATTACCCGATAAGGGCCTTCCCACTTTGGCGTCAACCTGTTGGAATTTTCGGCCGATTGAACGTGCCGAAGAACAAGGTCGCCTTCCTCAAAGCTTCGGGCATGAACCTTGCGGCTGTGGTAGCGGTGCAAGGCTTGCTGGTAGCGCGCTGCTCTCACAGCCGCCCGAATACGATCTTCCTCAAGGAGCGTTGCGTCATCTTGGCGCAGTTGCTCTTGCTCAAGCTCATCATAAGCGAGTACTCGAGGTGACCCGTATATGAGTTCAGTGGGGAGAACTGCTTCTGCCCCATATACCAGGGAAAGGGTGTCTGGCCGGTGGCGTTCTGATTGACCAAAGAACCACCAGCAATTCATCAATCCAGCGCCTTCCACTCTTGTGCAGCCTGTCAAAGGTCTTTGTCCTTAAGCCTCGCAGTACTTCAGCGTTTGCCCTCTCAGCTTGACCATTGCTTCGTGGATGAGCAACGGAAGCGAAACAGACTTTGCTGCCGAGGTCTTGGGTATATTGCATGAAGGTGCGGCTTGTGAACTATGTACCGTTGTCGGTGATGACCCTGTTGGGTACACCAAAACGGCACACTAGTTCCTTGAAGAATTTGACAGCTGACTGAGCTGTGACCTTCCTCACTGCTTCCACTTCTGGCCACTTTGTGAACTTGTCGATTGTGACGTACAAGTACTCAAAGCCCCCAACAGCGCGGGGGAAAGGGCCCAGTATGTCGAGCCCCCAGACCGAGAAGGGCCAGAAGAGAGGAATGGTTTGAAGGGCTTGAGCTGGCTGATGAAGCTTCTTTGAATGGAACTGACACGCTTCACACCTGGTGACTAGTGTTGTCGCATCCTGGAGGGCAGTGGGCCAGAAGAAGCTTTGCCGAAATGCTTTGCCGGCAAGGGCCCTTGACCCTATGTGGGATCCACATATGCCTCCATGTATCTCCGCCAACAGCCCCAGTCCTTCCTCTCGAGGGATACACTTCAATTTCACGCCCTTCGGCCTCTTTCTATACAGGACGTCATCGACGAACTGGTACATAGTAGAGCAACGGGCTACTTTTTCCGCTTCTTCCTGCTCCTCAGGAAGTTTCCCTGTTTGGAGGAATCAAACGGTATGCCGTGCCCACGCTGGAGCCTGGGGCTCGACGGTGAGGACTAAAGGCATTTCCTCCACTACAGGAGCGGCTGTCTCGATGGCAAGAGCTTGATGCTCCGCCGGAGCTAGCCGTGCCGTGGCGGGCTCAGTATCTCCGGCAACATCCTTGCCGGCGGCTCCGGGGAGCTCGGCGGGAAAGTACTTGCCGGGCCCTGATTTCCTTCTCTTGTTTTGCTCTGTTGATGGATCAACGGATGGTTGAGTTAGCTGAAGCACAAAGGTACCTGGTTCCATAGGTAGCTTGAGGGCAGCGCGCTTTGACAGGTAATCGGTGATGTCATTCTCCGCTCGAGGAACGTGCTCATCCTGTATACCATCAAAACGCTCTTCTAGCTTTCTCACTTCATCGACGTAGGCCTTCATCAACGGGCTCTGGTAATCTTTGTTGACTTGTTTGACGACAAGTTGCGAGTCGCCCCTGACGATGAGTTTCTTGATTCCGAGGTCTGCCGCGATCCTAAGACCAGCAAGCAGCCCCTCATATTCAGCAGTATTGTTTGTTGACACCTCCCTAGGGAAGTGCATCTGGATCACGTACTTGAGGTGCTCTCCGGTGGGCGCGACAAGCAGTACGCCAGCCCCGCCGCCCTGTAAGGAGAAAGCTCCATCAAAGTACATGATCCAGTCGCAACTTGCCTCCTTGTCGGGGAGAGTAGTCTCTTGAGTTTCTTCGTCAGGCGTTGCGGTCGATTTTGCAACGAACTCCGCCAGGACTCGGCTTTGAATCGTCGAGGTACTCTCAAACTTGAGGCCAAAGATGGACACTTCCAGTGCCCACTCTATGATCCTTCCCGTTGTTTCTGGATTGTGCAATATCCGTTGCAGAGGGAGGCGAGTGACGACAATGATTTTGTGCGCCTGGAAGTAGTGACGTGGCTTCCTCGAGGCCATAAGAAGGCCGAAGAGCAGTTTCTGCACACAGGAGTACCTTGATCTAGCCCCTGCAGGAGGGAGCTAACAAAGTAGACCGGGTGCTGCATCATCTTCTTCCTTGGCGGCACTCCAACCGGCTGCGTCGTCTCGACATCGGTGGCATCGGGCTCCGTCGCTGCTATTACCTCATCAACAATTTCTCTCTGCGCCACTAGTGCGGCACTGACCACCTGGTTCGTTGCCGCCAGGTACAGCAGCAACGGTTCCTGTGGCCTAGGCGCAACTAGTATTGGCGCGGAGGAGAGGTAACTCTTCAAATCTTGCAATGCTGCTTCGGCTTCTGGCGTCCACTCCATCGGGCCCGCCTTTTTCAAAATCTTGAAAAAGGGAAGGGCGCGCTCGGCGGACTTGGAGATGAACCTGCTCATGGCGGCAACGGAACCGGCTAGCCGACGCACATCCTTGACTCGCTTGGGTGCTTCAATCCGCTCTATAGCTTTGATCTTGTCCGGATTGGCCCCTATCCCACGCTGTGACACAAAGAACCCGAGAAGCTTGCCAGACGGGACGCCGAAGACGCACTTCTCAGGGTTCAGCTTGAGGTTGATCTTGTGTAGGTTTGCAAATGTTTCTTGTAAATCTGATATGAGGGTGGCCCTGTTCTTGGTTTTGACCACTATATCATCCATATAGGCTTCCATATTCCTATGGAGCTGAGGTTCAAAACCAATCTGGACCGCCCTTGCAAACGTTGAACCAGCACTCTTCAACCAGAAAGGCATCCGTATAAAGCAATACGTACCACATGGGGTGATGAATGTCGTTTTCTCTTTATCTTCCCTTGCCATGAAGATCTGGTGGTAGCCAGAGTAGGCATCGAGGAATGACAACAGATCACACCCAGCTATGGAGTCAACAATCTGGTCGATGCGCGGCAACGGGAAGGGGTCTTTGGGACAAGCCTTATTAATATCTGTGTAATCAATACACAGCCTCCACTTCCCATTTGCCTTACGCACTTCCACCGGATTGGCCAACCACGTTGGATGGAGCACTCCTCTTACCAAACCCGCTGCTTCCAGTTTCCGGATCTCCCCTGTGATGAACTCTTTCGTTCCAAAGCTTGCTTTCTGACCTTCTGCTTGACGGGCCGCGCATGAGGACAGACAGCAAGGTGGTGCTCAATCACCTTCCTGGGAACGCCGGGGATGTCGGATGCTTGCCAAGCAAACACATCGACATTCGCCCACAGGAAGGTGACGAGCGCGTCTTCCTATTTGTCGTCAAGGGTGGAGCTTATGGTAAAAGCTCCTCCCGTGCTGTCCTCCTTGACAGAAACCTTCTTGGTTCCTGGCGGTGTGGCCCAGGACTTCTTGTTTCTATCGGCGGAGCTCTCGGGCACGTCCTCGACAGGAGCGCTACACTCCGAAGAGGTGCGCTTGCTGGAGTGGGTTCCTGAGGTCTCACCGGTCTTCTTCTTTTGCCTTCCCAAGGCTCCAGCGGCAGGAGCAAGCGCCTTGGCAGTGGCGGCTGCTGCAACTGCTTGTTGATAGAGTTGGTCAGTGCAAATTAGCACATCCTTCTTTTCTGATGGGACGATGATGATCGTCACAGGCCCCGGCATCTTCAGGGTGTTGTAGGCGTAATGTGACGTCGCCATGAACTTGGCCAGTGCTGGGCGGCCAAGGATCCTGTTGTAAGGCAAGGGGATCTTGGCAACGTCGAACACAACCCTTTCTGTCCTGTAGTTCAGATCACTTCCAAAAGTCACGGGCAACGTGACCTTTCCCTTTGGTTGACTTCTTCCCGGGTTGACCCCCTGAAACATGCTCGTCTCTTCGAGGTCTTCATCAGGAATCTGCAATTTCTCGATCACGGCAGGCGAGATTAAGTTCAGACCGGCCCCGCCATCGACTAGCATCTTTGTCACCTTGAGGTTGCGTATTGTTGGTGAAACCAACAATGGCAAGCACCCGACTGCAGTAGTGCAATCAGGGTGATCCTCAGTGTCAAAAATGATAGGTGTGCTGGACCACTTTAGCAGCCTTTGGGCAACAATCGACGGTTCCGCCGCTGTAATCTCACACGCCCACTGTTTAAGCTGGCGGTGAGAGGTATGCAGCGAGGCGCCGCCATCAACGCACATGGCCTATGTAGCTTTCTGAAATCCTTGGTCACCAGACTCATCGTCCTCTTCGTGATCATCGTCTTCTGGCTTTTTGTCACGGCCCCGGGCAGGCCTCTCCCGCTGTTCATCTTTGCCGCAACGGCCCGCCTGGCCATCACGCTTCTTGCCAGACCCCTCAGCACTGTCCTGGCCTTTGTCCTTGTCCCGCCTCTCATATTCAGCCCTCTGCTTCTCAGCAAGGAGCTCAACCTGTCGGCAGTTTTGGAGATCATGGCCTTTGGTGCGATGGATCTTGCAGTATTGCTTGTCGGAGTTTCCTGGCTTCTCGGCAGCCGCCAAGGCCTAGCAGGTGACACATCCGGAAATTTCCTTGCCGGGGTCATCTGCCTTGGTTTTCTTGGCGGAGCCGGGGTCACCAGATCCCTCGACGGCGAGCACAACTTTACCTTTCCGCTTCCTGTTGCGGCGCCGGCCTTTCTTCGCCGGGGCGGCAGTATCCTCATCTGAGGAGTCAGTTTCCACGCTGGCATCTTCGCCGGAGTACTTCCTTCCCTCTTCAGCCCGGGCACATTTGTCAGCAAGAACATAAAGTTCTACCACATCTTTCACCTTGTTCATTGCCAGTTCTTCGCGCATATTGCTGTTACACACGTTCTGATGGAACGCGCTGATGATGGCGGTAGGGTGAACATCAGGGATATTGTACTATACCCGGCTGAACCTCTGTATATACTTGCGCAGACTCTCACCTCCCTTCTGGGGAATGACATGCAGGTCGCTTGCTTGGCCATGGGCTTGGTGACCCCCAGTAAAGGCACCCACAAACTCATGGCACAAATCCGACCAGGAGGAAATAGAGTCTACCGGCAAGTGCATCAACCACGACATGGCGTTGGGTTTAAGAGCCAATGGAAAGTAATTCGCAAGCACCTTATCGTTGCGGGCTCCGGCGGCTTGCATCGCGATGGTGTAGATGCTGAGGAACTCAGACGGGTGAGTCTTGCCGCTGTACTTTTCGCCAATGTCATGTTTGAAGGTGCGGTGAGTGGGCCACTGGAACTGCCGCAGCTCACGGGTAAAACCCGGACAATCTATCTCGTAAGGTAGGCCTCGAGGGCTCTCCGGGGCCGGGTGGTTCACAGCAGGCCCTGCTCGCCTGTCTGACTGGTGGCGCGCTCCGCGCCGGTGCTCGATAGTGGTTCGAGCATCTTCATGGGCTCATTCCCGAAGAACTTGGCGCTGGTCACAGTGGGTCCGCGGGTCAGATGATGCTATGGAGATGGCGTCACCCGCGACATCGCGATGAGCCGGCACCCGCGGTACCGGATGGGGAAGAGGTGAATGCACCGTGGTCGCGGTGCCACCGGCTTTTCCGCCATTGGTCCACGGGACTCCATCGGAGCGTCGACCCAGGGGCCTCATCGGACTTGGTTCGTCTTTCTTGGCCACCGCAACAAGGCTTCGGATAGTGGCTCTCCATTCATCGAGTTTCCCCGTAGTGGGAGGAAAATCGAGGAGCAACTGCGCACGCGCCAGGGCCTCCGCTGGCGTCGGCGGCAGCGAAACTTGCACGAATCGCGACGCGCTTCGACTTCTGACCATGTCAGAAGGAGCTCTATCACGACCCCACTGTCGCATGCCGCTTTCACCAGCTCCTCGGCGAGTGGGCAGGTCTTCAACGTCCCGAGAGTGGCGCTCGGGGCTCTTCCCGTGGCGGCGCCCGGGATCTTCGGCGTGATTAGGCCGTTCTTCGCGCGCTGCCTGGGAGGAGCGCACTATTGACGCCGGTGTGGGAGTCTTGGAGGCCCTCGCGTCGCCTTCGGGTGGGGTGGCGGTGACCTTGGAGGCCCCGCTCCACCCGCGAAGGACTTGGCACCGCCTTTGGATTTGGCGACGTGTGGCCCGTTACCAGGCACACAAACATCGCCGCCTCCCAAACTCCGGCTGCTGGGATGGTGTTGGTGTTCGCGAGCAGCGCCCCGGGTCCTCTCTGCGACCGGTCCGCTGCTCGCCCGCGTCGGGACGGGCTGTCCAGCTTCCGACTGGCCAACCGCCACCGTCGTCTTCTTCTTGGGCGCCATGATGATGAAGAAGCGCCGAACTAACTTCTAGAGCCAATTCTCACAACTGCGCCCCCTACCTGGCTCGCCAGAGATGTTGGTGCGGAACGACACCTATGGGATCATGAGGATCCCTACTACGGTTGGCGGGGCGCGGGGTCGTGAGAAGAGCGGATCAAGCAGGTAGCACACGGTTCATTTATCCAGGTTCGGGCCGCGAGGATGCATAAAACCCTACTCCTGCTTTGGTGGATTGTATATCTGTGTTCTTGAGCTCGCTATGGGGCGTGAGGAGCTCCAAAAAGCCGAATCCTTCTCCTGGTCGCCTCAGGCCTCCTTTTATAGGAAAAGGGGTTGCCACAGTGGCACACAGGAGGTGGAAAGGGAACATTGATGCAAGGTTATCCCTTGCATTACATGACAAGGTGCATTTAATGCGTCTTGCTTAGGTGTCCTTGCTTTATCGGGGACGGGGGAGAGATCTGCCTCCTCCATCGTCGCCGCTCCTTCTTGTGTCAACACGCGCCCTGGGCATTGACGCCTGCGATGCCACGTAGGTAGGCAGGCAGCTGAGGTGGCACAGTGGTGGGTCTTCACGAAGATTTGCATGCCGCCACGCAGGTGCCTGCCCAGCTGGTTGGGTCGGCAGCTGCATGCATGCGGTGGTGGAGGTTTAGTCGGCATGGGCCTGATGGTGGCCCTGCAGGTGTCCTCAGTAAGGGCCTTGCCGGGGCCCTGGCAAGGGTCTTGCCGAGGCGCCCGCTGTCATCCCCGGCAAGGCGCTTGCCGGGGGCCTTGTGATCTTCCTCGGCTGGGATCCCACCAAGGGTTGTCGTCTCCTTAGTGCGTATCTGATCTTGAATGTCTTCACGAAGATCTGCATGCCGCCACGGGGGTGTCTCCCAAATCCTTGCCCCTTGGGGGCAGTGTACTCAAGGGTGACTCGCTCCGTAGGCGCGGGACGAGTCGCCGCGGCAAGGGTCTTGCCGGGGCTACTAGAACTGTCTCCCGGCAAGAATCTTGCCGGGGGAGTCCGCTTCGTCCCCTTTGCTCTTCGTGGTCTTGGCCTTGGCGTCGTAGTTCTCTCGAGCTTCGGTCTTACCCTGGCTCACCTCCCTTGCCTTGCTTGGTGTGGTGGTGCTCGCGGCTCGGACTGCCCGTGCACAGTTATAGGGGTACAAAAAAGTGTACCCCTCTTTTTGTACACCGACACCCACGCCGCCGAACATGTCCGCGCCGCCCTCCCCGGCGAATCACAGCATGACACCTCACCACCGCCACCCTCTCTCTCCTCAGCCCCGCCGCCGGCCCGCGCGGCCCGCCTCACCAGCGCCGCCCGTCCCCGCCGCCAGGGAACCTCCCTCCGCCCGCCGGCCGCCGGAAGCCCTCTCCGCCACCGCCTCGTTCTTCGCCACGCACGCGCACCACCCGAGGCCGCCGCCATGCGCCGGCCACCGCGCCCTCTTGCTGGATCTTCGCCTCGCCGCCTCGCCCGCCATCTCCCCGCCACCTCATCGTCGGCGAGCTCCACTGGCCTCCTCCTCGCCTTCCCTTCGCCAGAGCGGAGCCTCGACCTCGCCGGAGCAGCGACCTCTCGCCGGAGATCCTCAAAGTCCGCACCTATTATAGTAACCGGATCTAGATCCAGATCCACCTCGGGTTGACTTTTGCCCGAAACCCTAATTTTTTTGCATACTTCGTCACGTCATAACTCTACAACCGTTGCTTCGATTCGTGCGTGTAGCATATCGAAATGATCGCTCGACGAGTACTTCATTTCATCTCATTGCATCATTTTCTTTTGAGCTCATATTGATGCCCTAAATGATGTTGGAAGAGGGCTATGTGATGTTAGTTTCAGTTTATTATCAGCAAATGCACTTTTGTCATTTTTGCCATGATTAATGTGTGCCTCCTATGATCTTAAGACCTACATGTGTTCCATCTTTACAGGGGTATATGCCATGTATTTTTTTGATCTTTGTGGTGACTAGCAAAAGCATGCAAAGTAGCTCACTTAATGTTGCTGATTTCAGGGACTTAGAAATATTCTAAGTCATTGCCCTGTTTATATTTTTATGCCAAGTGTTCATATTGCTACCAAGTGATCCTTGCCTCTTTTGAGCAAGATTTAGTAAGGGTGTTTTGTAGATATTGTGGTGCTCTATCCATCCATGCCTTTGTTTGCATTTATGGAGCACCCTAGATTGAGTCAATCGAGCTCTACTTTTGCTGTAAAATGTTCCTGGCAGATTGTTAACATGTTTAGCAATTTTGCCAAGCTTGTTGTAGTTGATCCATGCATGCTATGTTGTTGATCTTGCCATGTTTAGCTTCCATGCCATGTCTACTTGCTAGGTGTATGCTTAGTTTATCATGCAATGCCTTGTGGTGAGTGCATCGAGATCGTAAACATGCCTACTTGTTATCTGTTTTGCCATGTTCCAGTTTTTCACAAAGTCTGAATCTGTTAACGTTAATTGCTATGTTCACGTGGTTGCAATTGTATTTTCTGATCCCTTTTGGCTTATGGTCAGTAAGGGACTTTTGTTGTATGCTTTGAGTGGATTTATGACATGCCTTGCTTTGCCATGATATGTTCCTGTAGCATGTTGTTTCTTTGCTCTGAACATTGCTTCCTGATGTTAAATTCCTGACTTGATGTTTATTTCACCAAGTCTGAAACCTGATATCTTTTGCACTTTTGCCATGCTTGTTTGAACCTGTTAATGAGTGAATTAGCCGTAGCTCAGTGTTCATCTTTTGTCAAGCATCTTGAGTGGATCCCTGCCATGTATTTTGTTGTCATGTTAGAGTGTTGTAGCATGTTGTTCTTGATGCATTTAGATGGCCTCGTGCTGTTAATCGCAGACCGGTGCCATATTTGTTTTGCTTGTCATTTCCAAACCGTGCATCCGATTCCGGTGATCTTTATATCGATTTCGACCGAAATCAACTCCTCTTTCCAGTGGCACTCTTGGATTTCCAGGTTGAATCCAGGTTCAATCATTCCTTTCCAAATCATGCATATGCATCGCATACCCCATCCCACATATCATGTCATGTTTTGCATCATGTTGCTTGTGCATTGCACGTGGTTGATTGTTCTCCCTTTGCTTGTGTTTCTTGCTTTGGGTAGAGCCGAGAGACGAGTACATGATTGAGGAGCCCGTTGAGTATGCTTATGAGGTTCAAGCTTTTCGTCTTCTCGGAGAACTTTGCAGGCAAGATGACCATACCCTCGAAATCACTTCTATCTCTGCTTGCTAGATGCTCGCTCTTTTGCTATGCCTATGTTGCGATACCTAACACTTGCTTATCATGCCTCCCATATTGCCATGTCAAACCTCTAACGCACCTTGTCCTTGCAAACCGTTGTTTGGCTATGTTACCGCTTTGCTCAGCCCCTCTTATAGCGTTGTTAGTTGCAAGTGAAGATTGGAGTTTGTTCCTTGTTGGAATATGTTCTTTGTTGGGATATCACAATATCTCTTATTTAATTAATGCATCTATATACTTGGTAAAGGGTGGAAGGCTCGGCCTTATGCCTGGTGTTTTGTTCCACTCTTGCCGCCCTATTTTCCGTCATACCGATGTTATGTTCCTTGATTTTGCGTTCCTTACATGGTTGGGTTATAATGGGAACCCCTTGATAGTTCGCCTTGAATAAAACTCCTCCAGCAAGGCCCAACATTGGTATTACCATTTGCCACCTAGCCTTTTCTTTCCCTTGGGTCGGCCGGCACAAGGCTCATCTTTATTTAAACCCCCGAGCCAGTGCTCCTCTGAGTGTTGGTCCAAACTAGAGTCCTTTGCAGCGCCCCCTCGGGGAAACTCAAGGTTTGGTTTTAGCTATATGGAGCGCTCATCCGGTGTCCCTAAGTAGCCGAAACACCTTACGAAACGGAAAAACCGCGAACTCAAAATCTCAAGTTTCAAATGTCAAATGTCAAATGGTGGTAGCGGGAATGCAGTGGTGGTTTTGTGGAAGCTCAATGGAATTGCGGAATGGCAATGATGGGTTGTGGTGTGACGCCCCGAGACCATTGCGCCAGGTGTCTTCCAATTATTCGCTGTCGTTGCCATGTCCTTTGCTTGCGTGTTGCATTTCATCATGTCATCATGCGCATTTGCATCGTCATGTTTTCAAAACTTGCATACGTCCGGGTCTCCCCGTTCCTTCTGTTGTCCATTCTGAACCCAGACACACTCGTACGCGCCCGCAGCATGTACGAAATATTATTTTATAAGTGGCTGGAAAATGTTCACGGAATGGGTTGCAAGTTGGCATGCAGTGTTGTTTTGTTGTCAGTAGTCCGCCTGCCAAGTATCATCGCATTCGGAGCTCGTTTGATAGCCCAACGGATAACTATAGCGGCAGTATAGCCGGTCTATCGTCGGACGTTTTCAGCCTCCGGAAACAGTCGCCGGGCCTCTCTCTCTTCTCTTCTCTCAGCCCAAGGCTTTCTACACAGTCCACTTCCACTCTAAACCAGCCCATCAAACCCCTGCCTCCGTGGCCTTTTGTCAGACCCCCTCTCCGCACAGTTCTCGGAACCCCTCGCGCCCGTCCGAGAGTTGTCCAGAACCCAACCCGCTCTGTCGTTACCAACGGATCCGGATCAACCCCGAACAACCTCCTGCATCTTCCGTTTCTTCATTTGACTACTCCGTTGACCCGTAGCCATCCGATCTCGATCAGATGATCCAAAACTCCCTCCTTTTGCTATATATAGACCAAGTTCTACCTAATTTGATCAAACCCTAGAAATTAGGAGGTTTGTCCCTTCATGCCGCCACCCGCCGCATCTTCCTCGGGATCCATTCTGATCCTGCAGCCAATCCTCCACCTCTCCTATAATCCATCCATCGGCCAACCAAATCCCTCCACCTCCCTCACCGACTCTGGACGCGCCCGCGGATCCGGCCGTCTCTCGCCATGCCCGCGCCATCCCCATCCCCGGCGTCATTCAAGCCCAAAGCCTCGCTCCCAGCCCCCCGCAAGCAGAGGCCCCGCAAACCTCTCGCTCCCTTGAGGTCGCCGCTCCTCCCGATCCAAGGCGCCCTCTCCCCTCTACCCCGCAGCAACTCGCCAGAGCTCCTCTCCAGCACACCGGCGACCCCAACCTTGTCAGGCCATCCCCGTCGCCCCTACCCTTCCTCCTTCTCTCTCACCCCCTCCCCGTCTCTGTACCAGGTACGTGCAGGAGCTTCCGTCGCCGCGCCGTGGGCTCGTTCCCCTGCTTCGTCTCGTTCGGGGCCTCTACCTCGCGCGGATTTGTGAACCAGCGCCAGCCGCCACCGTCCCGTTCGTCTTCCTGCGAGACGACGCACCGAGCTCCGCCGCCGCTGCCCTGCTTCGTGTCGAGCGGAGGTCCACGCCCGCAACCTTCCAGCCTCGCCTCAACACGGGTTCCGCATCCCATGCTAGACCTCCCCGGCTTCGTATGATCCAGCACACCCGCCCCATGTCGTCTGGCTCGTCCCGCCTCCCGCAGGTCTCCCCGTCGCCTACCGGAGTCCCAGCGTCGCCGGGAGCTTGCGCCAAGTCCGCCGTCGTCCTCTGCTCGAGAACAAGTCTGTGTCGTCGACTGCTTCGCCCCGGATCCAGAGGCCCATCGCCGGTGGCCGCCGTCCCGCGCCAGGAGCCACGCCCCTCCATCCCCTGCGCCTCCGTCTCTTGCTCGCTGCCGCACTCCTGTTCCAGCGTCGCGCCGCTCCTCTGTTTCGTTCGAGCAACAATGATAGGGTCCGCTCGTGTTGACCAAGCGAAGCACAGCCGCCGATCCAGTGGACCGGCCCACCTTTCCCCCGCGGCCTACTGCGGCCCAAACTCTCCTCGAGCTGGGCTTGGCCCAAAGTGAGCAGCGCCCTCTGTTTTTTCCCTCCTGTTGGGTCCAGCCAGTTTCGGGCCATGTTGTGTTTTTTTCCTGAACGAATTTGTCCATTATCCAGCGAGCTGCATTTTTTACAGAAAAACCCCTCATGTTCATGCATATCCTAACTCACAAACGGTGCATCATATTAAAACAAATTATATATGAAAAATGTTTAGAATTCTATGTAGATTAATGATATGCCACTTTCATGAATGTTTAAAATGTTTAAAATGATGTTTGTGTGTATTTTCCATATTGCCATGTTAAAATGCTTTAATTCATAACTAAATAACCGTAGCTCCATTTTAAATAAACTTTATATGTAAATGGGGTAGAAAAATGCCTAGTTTAACATGATGTCTTTACTTTGCATGTTTAACAACTTCCAAATATGGTTTAGGGCGGAAGAGTACCAAACCTAAAAATATGCACATGCGGTTTTTTCGGAATTGTTGTTTGTTGTTCCGGCCTCATTTAAACTTGCCTAGATAGGTAGTTTTAATATTCTTCACCTCTTGCCATGTAATCAACATTTAATATTGTTGGGTACATAAACGAGAGGGAACTAAATAAGTCATGTGGTGTTTCATCAATATGCAACTCGTTGCATATTGAGCTCCACTTAGTTTGTAGTGTTGTTCGTTGCACTTTGCCATGCCATGCCTTTTAAAACCGGACATGCATCATACTTGGTTGTGCATCATGCCATGTTTATGTGATGGTTGTTTACCATGTTGTTTGCTTCTTTCCGAGTTGCTTCTCTCGTTAGCTTCGGTTCCGTTTCGGAGTTGTGAGGTTCGTTCGACTACGTTCGTTTGTCTTCTTCATGGACTCATTCTTCTTCCTTGCGGGATCTTAGGAAAGATGACCATACCCTCGAAATAACTTCTATCTTTGCTTGCTAGTTGTTCGCTCTATTGCTATGTCGCGCTACCTACCACTTGCTATATCATTCCTCCCATATTGCCATGTCAAGCCTCTAACTCACCTTCCTAGCAAACCTTTGTTTGGCTATGTTACCGCTTTGCTCAGCCCCTCTTATAGCATTGCTAGTTGCAGGTGAAGCTGAAGTTTATTCTATGTTGGAACATGGATATGTTGGGATATCACAATATCTCTTATTTATATTAATGCATCTATATACTTGGTAAAGGGTGGAAGGCTCGGCCTTATGCCTGGTGTTTTGTTCCACTCTTGCCGCCCTAATTTCCGTCATACCGGTGTTATGTTCCTTGAATTTTGCGTTCCTTACACGGTTGGGTGTTATGGGACCCCTTGACAGTTCGCTTTGAATAAAACTCCTCCTGCAAGGCCCAACCTTGGTTTTACCATTTGCCTCACCACCACCTACTTTTCCCTTGAGAGTCGTGCTCCCGAGGGTCATCTTTATTTTAAGCCCCCCCCCGTCCTAGTGCTTGTCTAAGTGTTGGTCCGAACTAGAGTCCTTTGCAGCCCCCCCCCGTCCTAGTGTTTTAGTTGTACGGAGCGCTCATCGGGTGTTGCCCTGAGAACTAGATATGTGCAGCTCCTATCGGGATGTCGGCGCATCGAGTGGTCTTGCTGGTCTTGTTTTACCATTGTCGAAATGTCTTGTAACCGAGATTCCGAGTCTGGTCGGGTCTTCCTGGGAGAAGGAATATCCTTCATTGACCGTGAGAGCTTGTGATGGGCTAAGTTGGGACACCCCTGCAGGGTTTTGAACTTTCGAAAGCCGTGCCCGCGGTTATGGGCAGATGCAAATTTGTTAATGTCCGGTCGTAGAGAACTCGAAACTTCACTTAATTAAAATGCATCAACTGCGTGTGTAGCCGTGATGGTCTCTTCTTGGCCGAGTCCGGGAAGTGAACACGGTCCTTGTGTTATGATTGAACATAAGTAGTTTCAGGATCACTTCTTGATCACTTCTAGTTCACGACCGTGCTTTGCTTCTCTTCTCGCTCTCTTTTGCGTATGTTAGCCACCATATATGCTAGCGCTTGCTGCAGCTCCACCTCATTACCCTATTCTACCCATAAGCTTAAATAGTCTTGATCTCGCGGGTGTGAGATTGCTGAGTCCTCGTGGCTCACAGATACTTCCAAACAGTTGCAGGTGCCCATGATACCAGTGCAGGTGACGCAACCCAGCTCAAGTGGGAGCTCGATGAAGATCCTGTTTGTTGTGTTGTTTCGTTTCTAGTTGATCAGTAGTGGAGCCCAGTCAGGCGATCGGGGATCTAGCATTAGGGTGGTCTTCTTTTATTTTGGTTCCGTAGTCGGACCTTGATTGTATTCTGGATGATGTAGTGCTATATTTATGTATTGTGTGAAGTGGCGATTGTAAGCCAACTCTTTATCCCTTTTTTATTCAGTCCATGGGATGTGTAAAGATTACCCCTCTTGCGACATGCCTATTATGCGGTTATGCCTCTAAGTCATGCTCCAACACATGGGAGATATAGCTGCATCGTGGGTGTTTCATGTGGAGTACGCAATGCGGAAATGGGGGGTAAGATGGTGGACTATACATGGTGTCAGAGTTGAAAGCACGGTCCTTAAGTAGACGAAACACCTTAGGAGACACAACTCACAATACTAACAAAATTGGGTTAAGTTGGGGTGGCGGAAGTGTATGGTGGGTGAGCCTATGCGGAAGTTATGGTGGTGGTGGTGGTTGATGAAGAAGCAATCATCCCTAAGTAGCCTAAACACCTTAGGAGACTCAAATCACAACTCAAACAACCACAAATATAACGGGGAACAAAATGGGTTAGGTGGTGGAAGTCGGTGGTGGTTATGCGGATGATATGGTGGAAGCCCTACGCAAAGATGCCAAAATTCCAAATATTTGATGGATTCAAATGGTGATGGTAGTATTTTAGTGGGAAGGGGGATGTCAAGAGCTTTTCAACGAGCTAAAGAACGCGAAAATCGGACTTCGGATGAGTTAGTTATGGACAAAACGGTGAAACGGGGAAGG
Organism: Triticum aestivum; assembly: GCF_018294505.1. Classification (NCBI taxonomy): domain Eukaryota; kingdom Viridiplantae; phylum Streptophyta; class Magnoliopsida; order Poales; family Poaceae; genus Triticum; species Triticum aestivum. Next base: position 234,057,164 of record NC_057806.1, on the reverse strand, counting down.
CTGAAATGTCAGGGGCCGGACATCCGGGGGTTTGGCCGGAAATCCGGGGGCTGATGTCTGGAACCGTGCGGATTTTATGCTCTAGGAGCCAGATGTCCGGCCCGATGGCCAGGATGTCCGGCCTGAGGCTCGGATGTCCGGCCCGACGATTCCAGATCTCGTTTGAGGGCGGAAATTGATGATTCCAAGGGTAAAATTGATGAGATTTCGTGGATGGAAAGTGGGGAAACTTGAGGATATGCTAGATCCGCTTGAAACCAAGCAAATCCATGGATCAAAATCAACAAAACTTTCTCAAGCCAACAAATCACAAAAAAATTTGGGGCTATTTTTGGTGGGGATTTTCGAAATTGGGGAAGAACACAACAAAATTAGGCTAGAAAACAATGAGGGGAGGCTCCGAAATCGTGATCGACGTCGCTCATGATACCAAGATGATGTAGGGTAGAACCCTAATTGGCCGAGCTTTCATGAAAGGAGCGGATCCGGCGATGAACACGAAGAACACGAGGGGTAAAACGAGGGGAATCACGAGGGGAAACACGAGAGAAACACTAAAACCAACAAGAATGATCACAGATGTGCTAGATCCATGAATATAAAGAGAGATACACGATCCAAAGTCAACAAAGGATGATACAAAGGGTAACCGGTTCTTCTCAGTGAGGAGGTCTTGAATCCACAAGGGGATCTTCCCCTGAGGGGTCTTGAATCCAAGGTGGATCTTCTCCGTAGAGGGGCCGCGGTCTCTCTCGTGGAGTAGATCCGATATGGATGAGCGAGGCTCTATCTCTAATATGAGCTATCACAACGCTAACCCTAACTAGGAGGAGGTGGGGGAGTATATATTGTGCTAGCCCACGAAGGGGTAAGTGAGAAGGGGGATACATGGGCCATTGGCCCGGTCTCTGTGCACACGCAGGTGCCGGATGTCCGGGCTAGGGGCCGGATGTCCGGCGGCTCACGAAGAGCCGGATGTCCGAGCCTCTGGCCAGATGTCCTGGCGGAACTTGGTCGGCTTCAGTTGCATTCTGTGATGAGGGGCCGGATTTCCGGGCGAAGGGGCCGGATGTCCGGGGCTTCGGTAGGAGCCGGATGTCCGGGGCATGGTGGCCTGAAGTCCAGGCTGCGCTGGTTCTTTCCGATGTTCTCTGGATAGCCTATGCCGGATTTCCGCGGGAAGGGCCGGATGTCCGGGCTGGAACGGATGTCCGGGCTGGAACGGCTGTCTGGGCTGGGCCAGATGTCTGGCTGTTATAGCAGCTGGCCCTTCTTCCTTCTCCTTCCTTCACTTCCGTGCATGCTTGACCTTGGTCCTTGGGCTCTCCGTGGTCTCCTCGGGTGTACCTGAGTATGCACAAGGTCCGCGATTGAAGTAGCATCCATGTCTTACACGCGGAAAGGGAAGATTCGGAAAGGAGCGAGTTCACCATAGGTCCAAATGCGTATGCTTGAGTGTACATGGGGATGATCATAGGATGCTCCACATCACCAAGTCCATCGACGAGTACTTCAGGGAGATGAAGATTGCCTTGGAACGAGACGGCGTGGACGACCCCATTTCGATGAAGTTCCACTTCATGATGGGATTGCACAACGATATCTCCAAGATGATCTTCCTCGGGAACTACAAGTCCCTCGACGACAACTACATTGGTGCTCTCAAGGTGGAACGAGAACTCATGAAGGCCAAGGCTTCTCGACCCCAAGCACACTTCTCTAAGACCAAGCTCCAAGACGACGAGCATGAGGCTAGTACCACCATGATGTCCAAGCCCGACGAGCTCCAAGACGATGCTCCCAAGTTCGACTTCACCGCCACCCCTCTTCGTGGCATTGATGATGCCGAGTCTACTTCGACTCTTTTTCAAGATGGTGCGGCAATGACTACGACTACAGAGACCATCAAGGACCAAGCTTTGGAGGCGAGTGACATGGTGACGAGCAAGGATGGTGCTTCTATCTTAGGAGGCGAGAGTGATAATGTGCCATGTTCGGCCTTCATCCATGGCACTGACGACGAGATGGTTGAGCATGGGATTTTCCCTTCGACCACGGCGACGTATGATGACTTGAGTGACTTTAGCCACCATATTGAGAGTGAGAGTGACTTCGCCACTAGCCCCATATATGATGAGTTGCCCCGATTCCCATGTGAGGATAGCCACAACCCCCACCACTTGAGTAAGATGAGTGACTCCACCATATATGATTTTGAGTGCACCTATCTTGAGGGAGTGAGTGAGCCACCACATAGAGAGAGTGAGGCCACAATGATTTCTAATGACTTAACTTCTACCTATATTGTGTCTCATTTGGTGCTAGGTCCCATATATGATGGCGCGCCAATTCGTGACGACTATGTCCTTCCTTTGGACAAGATTATGGCCATGGTGGAATACGATGCAACCCCCACATGGTTCCATAAAGATGATGATCTTGACCACCATTTGGTCTTACCCACCTCACCTACACCACTAGAGTGGAATGAACAAGGTAACATAGGTGAAGGTGATGCTCTAGTCCCACTAGTGGACATTCTTGACATTGATTTCTTGCATGATGTTGATCAACCTATTACCATGCTTCATGCTAGTGTGACTTCACCATGCGATGATTTACCCATTTATGATGAGTATGATGATTGCCATGTGGAGTCTCTTAGTTGTGATGCCATGTTACATAGGATTTCTTATGACAATTCTTTAGGTCACATCATGTTTGACAATCCGCTTGACTTGTCATATGCTATGCATGAGATCAACCACATGCCATATTTGCAATCTCTTCATAGTGACTATGCATATGCCATTAACATTAACCCAATTTGCACTTATGGCATAGATGACAAGCCCATGGTTATTGGCATTTGTTTTTCCTGTGATGATATTGATATGCTCCCTTTGCATCATTTATCTCATATGCCATTCAATGACCACCTAGCTTAGGATATGCATTATTTTGGATGTTGTCCATTTTCTCCATATGATGTTTACAATATTGCTCATGAGGATACCCCCATAGTTTCCTCATACATTTTAGGATATTTTGATCCATCCCATTCATTGTATGATCCCAACACTTGTGTGCACCATAGGCTTCCCATGAATAAACATGCTATTGATGTGCCTTATACTTGTATGCTCAATTTGCATCCCCATCGTGTTATAAACAATAACTATTTTTCATGATGGATGACATGTTGTTGTACCATGCATCAAATTTCTTTGATCGATGCTTATCTTGTGCTAACTCTCATGTGCACATACACATCATGATGGATGATGTGTACATTTACCACGCACACAATTTCTTTCGTTTGTGTCTCTTTTGTGTAGGTACCCATGAATTCTTGTCAACCTTGCAATCCCACGAGTTGACAAAATGAGCTCTAGAGAGCAATGATGACTTAGGATCCCATGGATTGTCTTTCCCACCGCTCTCTTTGCGCAAATACTTTGCGCATTTCTTCTACATGGCCCTCACTTGGCTATGGGTTGTTGTCCATTATATATCCTTTGCCCATCTTGCCATGTTCACTTTGCATGATATGCTCACTCCTATGCTTTTGCCATGCATTTGTGACCCATGCTTTGCATTGCACATGATGATTGATTCTACTACTTGTATGTGTATTTGCAAGCTTGGTGGAGATATTGCTTGCTATTGCCATGTTTGCTTTGTACCCCATGCCTATGATGATACTTTCATCTTGCTTTGTGTTTGTGCTTGCAATATGTCATGTACATTGCATATGACTATTATTTTCTCACGTGACTTGATTGCCATGATTTCCTCTAGTATGTTGCATCTTCGCACTACTAGCTTGCACGACTTGATTCCTATGTTTGCTTGCCTTGTTTCATCACCGATGATTCATACTTGCTCATTTCATGCGGTTGATGGCAACCATCTACATGCTTTGCACATGATTGTTATTGCTTCTTATCATATATCTCCATATGTTGCCTCTCTCATTCTAGATGATTTGCCATGTATTGAGTGCAACGATACATTTAGCATTGCTAATGAGATTGCCCCCGTAGCATTCTCACATATGATTGGAGATTTTGACATTTTTCTTGTGAAGCATGCTTGTCTTGCCTCTTTGCACCATATCCCTAGTGCCATGAATATAGCCATTATTGCATCCTATTATTCATGCACTTGTGCTACTAATGTTACGGGCAAGAGCGGAGAACCATCATGATGGATGATGTGTTTATCTACCATGCACATACGTTCTTTGTCTTGTCGTGTGCATGTGTAGGATACTTGGACTTTGTGTCAACTTCCATGTCACGTGAGTTGACAATCTGAGCTCTTGAGAGCGAACCACCTTCTACCATGACGCTTCTACATCATACTTGCTTGTGCTTCGGCATTGTGAAGGACACACAAGGACATGCTTTCAAGGTGATATCCTTCTCTTTTGAGAACCCCCAAACCATGATCATGCATATTGTGGATCATACTACTTGTGTTGCTTGCACCATGAGACTTATTGATCTTGCTTCGACTTGTCACTTTCACCATTCCATGCATCATGATATATATGCCTCGTGTGTTTCATCCAACTCTTGGATTACTTGCTCCTATCATATGCTTGGTTGCAATAATGTCATCACTTCACATATGCCATGTCCCATTGATTGCTACATGCTTACCTTGATTACCTCACACATGATGAACAATTGCTCTTTCTATTGTGTTGAGTGCCACACTATATTCACTACACCCTATGCATGTTATGCTTGGATTGTCTTGCACTTTACCCATGTGTTTAGACACTTCATTTTATTTGGTGTTGTGAATGCTTCTTATGCCTACCATAGACCTTTCATTGAGCGCTTTACCCATGCTTGCTATGACTTTGAGGTAGATGCTTATTCTCTTGTTATACATATTTGCATCTCTACCTCACAATTGCATGTTTGTCCCCATGATATCTTTGCTTGGGCTCGATTGATATGCTTACCTGCCATGTCACAATCCTTTGTCACACCATATTCTTTGCATGATGATGACACTTGTTTGGTGACTCACCTCTTGAATGCTTGGTTTTGCACTAACGCTAACCACATTTGGTTTTCCAAGTGTTTGTTGTCCTTACTCCTTTTGAAGGAATCAGAAGATGGTGTGACATTGGAGAGTGCCCATTTTGAGCTTCAAGATGACAAGTACTTGGTGAACGTCCACTTCTACACGGCGAAGCCATCTCTTTCCCATGGTGATTTGGTTTTCGATCCGAGGTCAGATCTTTCCCAAGGGAGGGGAGATGATGCGGAGCATCCTATGGACATCACCATGTCAAGAGTCCGTTCGGCGAGTGACACGTGCGACATCTACTTCACATACACAAAGGTGAATCATCTCCTTTGCACGTGCTCACTTGATCCCTTTGAGGATGGTATGCTACTTGACACTTCTCCCATGCGCATGCATAGGTACTGTCAGAACTTCACGGATGACGAGGGGGAGTGCAAGCGCCAAGGAACACCTACACCATCCACGAGGGAATCATGGAAGAGAAGACGGAAGAAGAAGGAGATGCAGAGTCTACAGCGACCGGACGACCGGAAGCCACCGAACGTCCGACCATCTACAGCCGTCGGACGATCGATGAACACCGGACGTCCGACAAGTCCCAGGCACCGGACGTCTGACGCTTATGGAAAATCTGGTGCCACCGATCCTGAAGCAAAATGACGGACGACCAACGCCGACCGGACGTCCGGCACCACCTGTCCCAAGAAGAATCAGCGGATGTCCGACGCGTGCCGGACGTCCGGACCGTCCTAAGCCATCGAACGTCCGACGCCTGTCTGTGCATAGTGTATCGGACCGAGCCCATGTATCCCTTCGCCCTCACTTACCCCTTCGTGGACCTAGACTATATATACTCCTCCAACTCCTCCATTTGAGGCTTAGCAAAGTAGTAGCTGATTAGAGATAGAGCTTTGGTCATCCATTACAGATCTACTCCACGAAAGAGACCGCGGCCCCTCTTCAGAGAAGATCCACCTTGTATTCAAGACCCCCGTGTGGGAAGATCCTTCTAGGATTCAAGCCCCCATCTCGTTTGGATTTGGGATGAACTCTACCATCAAGACCTCCTCATGGAGATGAACCTTACCTTGTATCTTTCCCTTTGCTGTTCATGTACCTTGTGGATCTTGTGTGTTTGATTGTCTAGCGGATGTGTGACTGGACTTGTTCTTGAGTGTTTCCCCCTGTGTTTTCTCTCTGTTCTTCCCCATGTTCTTTGTGTTCTTCGAGGGATCCGCTCCTTTCATGAAAGACTGGCTGTATAGGGTTCCACCCTACATCAACAAGATGCCGAGGCACAACGTCAAGAGCAACAATTGTGAGATGCTCAAGCACTTGAGGCGCAACAAGCCCTCCAAGATGCAAGTCGAGCCATAGCCAACCGAGGCCGACAAGCTCGTGAACATGAAGAAGCACTTCATGAAAAAGCCAATGAAAGAAGATTTCAAGCTCGCGTGCATTGTAAAGTTCCTCAAGTTCCTCCTCGAGCTCGACAAGCTCCTCCACAAGCTCACCAAGAACATCAAGTTCAACAAGAGCATGAAGACAATGGACATCCTCCACGACAAGAGCAACACGAGCTTGACAATTATCAACAACATGGGCGTCATCATCCCCGACCCCAACACAATGAAGAGCAATGCTACGGCAAGATAAAATTCACCATGACCAAGTTCAATGGAAGCAATGATTCCGAAGAGTATCTTTCATGGGCATTGAAGGTCGACAAAATCTTCTGTTTGCACAACTATGATGAAGAGAAGAAGATCGCGATGGCATCCCTTGAGTTCCAAGACTATGTCCTCATCTGGTGGCAACAAGTTATCGAGCGCCGAGAGGCAAGAGGTGAACCACCCATCACTACTTGGGCGCAAATGAAGGATGTCATGAGAGTGTGCTTTGTGCCTACCTACTACAAGCGCGACCTCTTCAAGAAACTTCAACTACTCAAGCAAGGAACCAAGAGCGTTGAAGAGTACTACAAGGAGATGGAGATTACCATGATAAGAGCCAATGTCCACGGCAGATGATGAGCAAACTATGGCACGTTTCTTGAATGGACTCAACCATCCTATCAAGAAGATCGCCGACTTCCAACCATACTTGAACCTCATCGAGCTAGTGCATCAAGCTACCAAAGCGGAACGTCAAGTGCAAGACGATTACAAGTATGCCAAGTTTTCATCCAAGTCATATGGTTTCTCCAACAACCAAGCTTCAACGACTCCAACACTGTCTACCAAGCCTTCTACAAGCAACATCGACAAGTCAAGTCACAAGAAAGCTTCGTCAACTCTAAGTCATCCTCCTACTACAAGCAACCTCAAGTTGAGAGCTTCATCATCATCAACCCCCACCTATGAGACCGTCAAGACAAGTTCCTTAAAATACTTCACATGCGGAGGCCGAGTGTGGGGACCCCGACTCATAAGTCGTGATCACCGAATGCACGTGTACAGTGATCCCAGAGATCAATGCTCACTGAACACACAGAAGCTGAATAACAAGAGTCTTACATCCATACATACCGTATTACACAAGTAGGACCATTATGGTCAAGTCTTGAGTATAACATTGCAGCGGAAATCTTCGTCGATAACTTGGACCCATGCCATCTGCCTTAACCCTACAGGCATTCTGACTGGGAAGCATCCTAGCTCGCATGCTCGTCACTGAAGTACTCTTCTTCATATCGTGCTCTTTCATGCCTGGCCAATAAAATAACCAGTGGCAAGCCAATGAGTACTTTGAATGTACTCGCAAGCATCCCAAGGGTGATAGCAGAATAATTATGCAAGGCACTATTGCTAATTTGGCATTTTTGCGGAAAGCTAGTTTTTCTCATGCAAGTATGATCAACATTTATCAAGGATATGAATGCGTCTGCAACAAGTATCAGGAGGTTACAGACATCAACATCGAGAGAGAGTTATGAACAACTCATGCTCAAGATCATCGTGACTTCCTCATGAATCACGTCAATAGATTTACCAAACCGTGTTGTTTGTCAGAAACATATGGACGTAGTCTAAGAAGCACCACCCAACTGTCCTTGACCGTGGACACGGCTATTCGAATAGTTTTACACTCTGCAGAGGTTGCACACTTTACCCACAAGATCCGGGGAACTTTCGTGTCATCCACGACCCGCGGTACCTCAAGTACCCGGGGTAAGCACCCGATCACTATCTTTCCCTAGACGACACTAACGAGGAGTCCACTCGTTGTTCCGTATCCTCACGATATACATCATACGAGACTCACTCGAGATCATAACATCCAAGAGGGAACACAACGGTGTATCCGGTGCCCTGTGAAAACAGTCATGGCCTCCCTACCTGGCACGACCCCGTCCCGAGAGAGCGCACCAACAACTCTCCCGTCACTAGTAATGTGGGCTCCAAACTAGTATCGGCCTAGGTAATAAATAATGCCCTTTCCCATATAAGGGTAGAGTGGTTGCGCATGTAAGGTTGGGACATTCGACAAATCTTAAATCTAATCCGTCTCTGTAAACAACACTTTTATCGAGCCTCGGTACACTACTTCTCCACCAAGTAGTGACCTAGTTCATCATCATCTCCCAGGGGCATTAGTGGCACCCACTGGGCTATTTGCAAGTATGTCAAACCACACTTGTTTCTTTCCATGCATAACCCTGACCCACTTTGCGTAGCCATTTACTATAGCATATTTCTACAACCCACCAACACAACTCTAAGCAAGGGTAGAGTCATGAACAATGCAAGTATCAATGGAGTATGCAACGGAGGCAAGCCTAGCAAGGTTGCCATTCAAAATATATCATGCACTCAGTGAAGCAACGAAAATGCCATCATGATGTAAAATGGTTCATCATGGTCAAAGGGTTGCTTGCCTGTTTTAACAAAGTCTTCGATGTCTTCAAATATCTCTGGTCCAACTCCGAGCATTTCGTCTACTTCGTCAACTATCGTCGAAAGCGACCATAATAAGCAACACAACAAGGCAGAAAATAAAAGTGCTCTAAAAATATTGATTTAACTTTTCTAGGACATCTATGGTTATATGAAAAATAACCAGAGTGGTTTCATTGGAATTGGGTCAGTGGACATTTCTAAACATTTTGATATGATGGAATCAAGGGGTTCATGGATTTGTAAGAAGTGTACAGAAGAACTATTTGAAAAATGATCAAAGGCATCCATTTAACAAGGAATAATTTTAGAAGCATCTAGGAGTTGGTTTTACTGGATTTGGAGTTCAAGTGATTTTCCTATGAATTTACAAAGTTGACAAATATGAATAAATGGCTCATTATTTTGTGTGGTACATAAAGTATTGAGAAAAATGTTCATAAACTAAGTTATGAACTTAGAAGCATCTAGGAATTTGAATCATGGCATTTGGATCAATTTTGAGCTCTCTGGGATTTTCTAAAGTTTGTTAGGGAATTAAGAAAATTGGAATTTACTAAATAAGTGTGAAGGAAAGTTCTACGGAAAAATGTGCAAGCTCCTCTAAGAGGTAGAGCATGATTTATAGAGTCACTAGAAATTTGAATCGTTCAATTTGGAGTTAATATGAATATTTGGGAGATTTTACAATTTTCTGGAAAAAGAAAAAGACAAAGGAAGTGGGGGTTATACCTATACCGCGCACCCAGCGCGGCATAGCGCCGCAGCGCACTGGGCCGGCCCAGCTGCACGGCCACGCGGCTAAGAAGGGCCACGCCGAAGGCGTACTAGCCCAGTACGCGTCCCTGCGGGGCAAGCGGCTTCCCTGGTCCCGCTTCCACTTAACCCGACCTACGGGACCGGCTCGGTTGCCGCTGCCGTCGACAGGCAGGGCCAGCGAGCTGACGCGGCGTCATCCTCAACCTCCCGCCCGAAGCAGAGGAGGCGAGGCAGAGGGACGCCGACGGCGACTGCCGGCGCTACCGGCCACCGTTTCCAGTGATCCGGCCACCGACGTGCTCGGGGAGACGAGCCACATCCGGGATGCCACACTACGGGCGCCAGCTTACTCGGAGGGGAGCGGGCCTTTACCCACGGCGGAGGATGGCATCGGCCATTGCCGGCTTCGAGCGCAGGGGCGTCCAGGGGAAGAATGGAGGCGATGGGGGCTTTGTGGTGGTGGTGAGGGAGTACTGGAGTGGGTAGGGAGAAGTGAGAGGGGCCGTGGTGCCCGAATCTGAGCGGCGGTCGCCGGCGGCACTCCGGCCATGGAGAGGGCAGGAGAGCACTTGGGGGAGAGGGATGTTGTCTGGGAGGTGCACGGGAGAGAGAGGGATCCAGAATAGTCGAGGGAGTGCTTGGGGGAGGCTCTATATAGGGGGCACCGGTGCACCATGGGCGCGGTCCAGGCCGCGCTCGGGTGAGCTCAAGGAGGGAGAACGAGGGAAAGGGAGGAAGGGGCCGATAGTGTTGCGTGTCGTGGACGCCGAGGCGTCCTCGGGGGACACGATTCTGGAGCCCAAGGTCGACGGGAGGCCTTGGAATGGGCGTGCTACAATGCCGGATAGCACTATAGCATGCTCCCGAGCACGAGCTCTGCACGCCATGGCATTGTTTATGCGCCAGGGGCGTTTCCACTAGTGTCTGAGACTGTGTGGGGTGAGTAAACAAAGGGGAGGTGGCCTTGGATGCCCTGGTGAACCACTAGGAGAGAGGTGGGGTTGAGGCAGAGAGAGAAATGTGATGTCCAGAGAGAGAAAGTGGGGTTTTACCCTATTCCATGATTGATCTGAGAGTTGGCAAGATTTACTGGAGGTAGAAGGTGACCTGGGGCAGCTGTGGTAAAAACTTGGGCTCATGGAGATTAGTGGAAGAGGTCAAAATGATGATTTTGGGAAAATGGCAGAAGGTGTTTGTTGTTGGTTTGGGCAAGAAAATTAATTCCACTTGCCATGAGAATTAACAGGATGGAATGTCACATAGAAGTAGGATGTTCCACCAAGTTTCAGCTCATTTGGGCAAAGTAGCCAATGTAACTTTGGTAAACCCTAGAAATCAACAGAAATAGACTTTCCAAGATTTAGTCATGCAAATCTATTCTCCTTGATGCACCACTTAGTGTAGTGTAATCATTTTAGGTTCTGAACATGTCCACAAAAGTTGAGATCAAAATGAGAAAGTTTCCAATGTAAACTTGTTCAAATTTGGTTCTGGACAGAGAGGGTTTTGGGGCACTTTGATCAAGATAACATTCTATCCAACTTGTGCCATTTGGTCTAGATGCATTATTACACCATTTGAGAATGTGCACCAAGTTTGAGAGTATTTGGACATGTTTGACAGTGCAAAGTTGTTCAAACTTAAAAAAGGACAGAAGTGGTTTTGAGAGGGTTTCATGGGGTTATACTATTCTCGATGACATGAGACTTGGCAAGATCAGCAAACATGTCATATTTGACATGCTAGAATTTTCTTGGAATTGTTGGGGAATATTTCCTGTAGAAATATTTCAAATCCTTGAAATGGGTAGAAATGGTTTTGGGAGGTTTTGTCCAATATTTTCAACATGACCATGTGTTGAAAATCGTATATATGGAAAATATATGTCCACTTAGTTTCCCTGATTTTTGTCAAATATTTTTGAAACAATAAAATAATTTTAACCTATTAAAGACCATTTCTGGCCTTAAGAAAAAGCCTTTAAATAAAATAGGAAAATAACTTTTAAAATTGTATTTTTGTGGTTTATGGGAGCCCTATACCTAATAGGTTTCAAATATACTTTTTGAAAGATTTTTCACACCCTTAATTAAGTACTTGTAGTTCAAGTCTCAATTCAGGGGTTTTTGGAAAACCTAATTTATAAAATTCTTTTTGGCCAAAATATTTTTGCAAGAAATTGTTTTTATGTCCTACACACATGGAATTATCATTGGGCAAGGTTTTGGATCAAGGAGAAGGAGTATAAGAGTTGGAGGATTTATTTGATTTTTAGAGCACTTGCAAACAACAAACAAAATCCAATCAAGGTAAGCTCCAAAACACTCAAAAGTTTTTGTCAAACCACATTTTATCATGATTGTTAGCTTAAGTGTAGTGGCATGAAAAATAGGGTGTGACAGACCTACCCCCCTTACAAGAATCTCGTCCCGAGATTCCAAGACTAGGCGCAGGAAGGAATACGGAAACTTGGATTTGGGGTAGTCTTCACGTCCTCGTACTGCTTCTGCTTTCGTTTGGTGCTCCATTGAACTTGAATTACTTGATGGTGTGGCTTCGTGTATGACGTTCTTCTTGATCCAGTTTGCTAATGGGTAGCTCGCGGTAGGTTAGATTAGGTTGGGGGTCAATGGCTCGGTGATCGATGTCCTTGTTAGTGATCGGACTAGCTAGGAAGTCGAAAACACTTCCGGAGTTGTGTCATGTGGAAACATTACGCACAGTGGGTAACTCAGGTAGTAGCTCCATCTGGTAACTTTCTTCTCTTCGTCTTGTGGCGATCTCGGAGGGGGTTGTTAAACCTTGGAGTGATCTTGAAGAGGGCCGATGAATCTTGGTGTGGGTTTCCTTGTCATGAAAATGCTTGGTTCCCTTGAGAGGAGTGGTTTGTAGATATGCACAGTCTTTGACAAGGAAGTTCACTTCTTGACGATGATGGTTGGTATAGTTCTTCCTCCTTGACATGGCGGTCCTCAAATGTTCTCTGATCAGTTGAACGACTCTTCTTCCGTCTTCGGGTAGACAAGTATGTCATTAAATAAAGATGACAACTAACTTGTCCAGGCACCACAAAGTTTATGGGGTACGTGAAGTGGGCTAAGGCATTGGTTGTGGTCATGGTTGAGTATTGGCCAAGGTCTTATTGATCTAGAGCCAAAGCCGAAGGTCAGGATCCGACCATGTTGTGGCTTGGTAGGGCTTAAGGGTTTCAAGGATTCTAGGGTGCGAGTGAACGTTTATCCTTGAGCACAATTCCTGAGAGGCCAATTGTTTTATCTAGTCCTTTAAACAAATAACCTTATACCACCGAAAGCATCATTTCTTATAGGTCAAATCCAATCATCACTTATGTTGTCTATATTCTCGTGACTCCCGAGAGGAGGTCTAACAAAATCATATATGTCTACGATCCCCAAACTCATATGTATGGCTACCCCTAAAAATCCATGGGTAGAGCATATAAGCTGCTAAGCTTGAATTTAATCACCACAATCCAAGTGCCCAGTCTATTGATCCAAGGTCCATGATAAAGCATCTCTATCCTAAGGAAACACGTCGTAAGCCACTCCAAGATCTTGTTTCCTTCCCATGAATCAACTCCAATAGCCCATTAACTTCCATTACACTACTTAATCCTTTAACTCTACAAATCCAATGTCTATGGTGTTCCATATGATCTCCTAAAGTCCCTATAATCCCCAGATACTTGAAAGGGCTATATTTGCTATAGTCAGTCCACCGATTCCCCTTATTATGGTCAAGTAAACTCCAAGGTCAGGAGTATATAGATCCCTAAATCAACTCCAACAATTAGTCCAATCTCCTAGTTTATCGTCCACCAAGAAACATGGTATCATGATCGAGATCATCAGTCTAAATCCAATTTACTCCGGACCATGTAGACATACTCAGCATCTATATTCAACTAGAATGACCTACTTAAATCCAAATCTCTTGTCCAACGAGAATTCCTACATGTTTCCCTCAAGTTATTTACGTGATATCAACTGTCTCCTATCAATATCATCTGATCAAGTCAAATCCTTGCACCTCCAAGAATCTCAGCTCGCGATCATAATTGTCCTACTAAATCCAATTTACTCAGGGGTAATGAAAGCTATGCTAATCTATACTCACGATCCCACCAAGTTCATCTACCAACATCAAAGCCTCATAATCCACCAAATAGTCTCATATAATTCCTCAAGTCATTGATATAAACTCATCAAGTCATTTGTCCTCTATTCCTATATCCTCAAACTGGTCTTCCCTATGGCATCGTCAGTTCTGGTGCTATATTAGGATGATAATGTGCTCGTTCACTATGTCCACTAGTTCCATAATGAACCCAGTGTTGTGCAAGGTTTACAGAGGCTTAACTGGTTCTCTTGCAATTCTATGGGTTAAGCACATGGTTAAGGACTCGAGCTGGGGTATCTCGTGAAGTCTCGAAGGGTCTAGGAATGGGTTTCTAATCTTGAGGGGCAACCATAACTCTACGGGGTTTTACTTGGTAGAGGAGGCTGCAACAAAAAGTCTTCAGTGCTTGTTGGTCGCCGAAGTAGACTCCTTGGTGCATCTTGTCTTGCTGGTCTTCAGTTGAGGAGAGAGATGAGAGGGATAAGTAGCATAGAGGGGGATGCCTAAAGGGGGTTCTATAGTGCAGGTGCAAACAAACAAGTGCCAAAAATGGCCAAACACAAACAACAAAATAAGGCAGGTGATATAGTTGCGTACTTGTTGCCTAGGGCTAAAAGTGCGACTTATATCAAAACACAAACAAATAAAAACAAGCAACACACAGTCATGGTTCTATTTGAACCATCATACGGACTCGACTGCGCATAGGGGGTACACGACTCATCCTACCCTAGGGGTTCTCGGACTAAGTAGTCATGCTTTACTTCGTGCCTCGTGCAGTCTTCTAGGTTTTCCTCAGGTGTTGCTACGTCTCTTGTAGTTGTTCGATGAAACAATCCGGGTTGAGCCTGAAGATTCTTCAACAACTTCTCGCCTGTTGAAGTGATGTGGTGAAGTTGGCTTCTCGTAGCAGGCATTAACTCGGTCTTCTGTTGTCTTCTTAATCATGACAATCCCTTTTTGTCTTCTAAGGCGTCGATGGTACCAAGTAGGTAATCCATTATGCAATGGTATTAACAAGGCATAATAGAGGTCCAACATGTCGGTTACGTTGATGAAAACATCGACACCAAGAGCGGGGGATGAAGAGAACCGTTTTCCTGCTCACTATAGTGAGACAGACCAAATGGCGAGGTTCTCATCCACCGGTGGTTGCCGATACAAAATCGGTAAGCACATGGTTGCTCTATTAGCGATGCATATCATGATCTTGCACTATGCCCTGATCATCATAGGCTAAGGTCGCATCATCTTGGAGCATTGTCAAGGGTGTCACCATCTTCTGGGCCTTCATGTCCTCATTCCTTGAGGATGTATCTTCTGTTGGTATCGTCTTGTTGTGGTGTCGCCAATCTTGTGTTCAGAAGATGTGGGAGAATGTCTGACAAGGCACCCTCCTTCTAGACTATCCACGAGGGTTTCAAGGAATCCAGTGGTCAGGGGCATCAGGGTTCTAGTGACCATTTTTGAAGGGGAAGAGATCAATAAGGAAAGTATACCTTGAAGAAAAACTGAGAAGGGGAAGAGAAGTATAGACAGTTTTTGAAAACTAGCGATAGTTTTGAAAATAGTTTTACCCTAACTAACGGCCACGCTAACTAAGGCTTCCTATAGTCAGGATGGCTCTGATACCAGCTCTATGGGGACCCCAACTCATAAGTCGTGATCACCGAATGCACGTGTACAGTGATCCCAGAGATCAATGCTCACTGAACACACAGAAGCTGAATAACAACAGTCTTACATCCATACATACTGTATTACACAAGTAGGACCATTATGGTCAAGTCTTGAGTATAACATTGCAGCGGAAATCTTCGTTGATAACTTGGACCCATGCCATCTACCTTAACCCTACAGGCATTCTGACTGGGAAGCGTCCTAGCTCGCATGCTCGTCACCGAAGTACTCTTCTTCATATCGTGCTCTTTCATGCCTGGCCAATAAAATAACCAGTGGCAAGCCAATGAGTAGTTTGAATGTACCCGCAAGCATCCCAAGGGAATAATTATGCAAGGCACTACTGCTAATTTGGCATTTTTGCGGAAAGCTAGTTTTTCTCATGCAATTATGATCAACATTTATCAAGGATATGAATGCGTCTGCAACAAGTATCAGGAGGTTACAGACATCAACATCGAGAGAGAGTTATGAACAACTCATGCTCAAGCTCATCGTGACTTCCTCACGAATCACGTCAATAGATTTACCAAACCTTGTTGTTTGTCAGAAACATATGGACGTAGTCTAAGCATCACCACCCAACTGTCCTTGACCGTGGACACGGCTATTCGAATAGTTTTACACTCTGCAGAGGTTGCACACTTTACCCACAAGATCCGGGGAACTTTCGTGTCATCCACGACCCGCGGTACCTCAAGTACCCGGGGTAAGCACCCGATCACTATCTTTCACTAGACAACACTAACAAGGAGTCCACTCCTTGTTCCGTATCCTCATGATATACATCATACGAGACTCACTCGAGATCATAACATCCGAGAGGGAACACAACGGTGTATCTGGTGCCCTGTGAAAACAGTCATGGCCGCCCTACCTGGCACGACCCCGTCCCGAGAGAGCGCACCAACAACTCTCCCGTCACTAGTAATGTGGGCTCCAAACTAGTATCGGCCTAGGTAATAAATAATGCCCTTTCCCATATAAGGGTAGAGTGGTTGTGCATGTAAGGTTGGGACAGTCGACAAATCTTAAATCTAATCCGTCTTTGTAAACAACACTTTTACCGAGCCTCGGTACACTACTTCTCCACCAAGTAGTGACCTAGTTCATCATCATCTCCCAGGGGCATTAGTGGCACCCACTTGGCTATTTGCAAGTATGTTAAACCACACTTGTTTCTTTCCATGCATAACCCTGACCCACTTTGCGTAGCCATTTACTATAGCATATTTCTACAACCCACCAACACAACTCTAAGCAAGGGTAGAGTCATGAACAATGCAAGTATCAATGGAGTATGCAACGGAGGCAAGCCTAGCAAGGTTGCCATTCAAAATATATCATGCACTCAGTGAAGCAACGAAAATGCCATCATGATGTAAAATGGTTCATCATGGTCAAAGGGCTGCTTGCCTATTTTAACAAAGTCTTCGATGTCTTCAAATATCTCTGGTCCAACTCCGAGCATTTCGTCTACTTCGTCAACTATCGTCGAAAGCGACCATAATAAGCAACACAACAAGGCAGAAAATAAAAGTGCTCTAAAAATATTGATTTAACTTTTCTAGGACATCTATGGTTATATGAAAAATAACCAGAGTGGTTTCATTGGAATTGGGTCAGTGGACATTTCTAAACATTTTGATATGATGGAATCAAGGGGTTCATGGATTGTAAGAAGTGTACATAAGAACTATTTGAAAAATGATCAAAGGCATCCATTTAACAAGGAATAATTTTAGAAGCATCTAGGAGTTGGTTTTACTGGATTTGGAGTTCAAGTGATTTTCCTATGAATTTACCAAGTTGACAAATATGAAGAAATGGCTCATTATTTTTTGTGGTACATAAAGTATTGAGAAAAATGTTCATAAACTAAGTTATGAACTTAGAAGCATCTAGGAATTTGAATCATGGCATTTGGATCAATTTTGAGCTCTCTGTGATTTTCTAAAGTTTGTCACGGAATTAAGAAAATTGGAATTTACTAAATAAGTGTGAAGGAAAGTTCTACGGAAAAATGTGCAAGCTCCTCTAAGAGGTAGAGCACGATTTATAGAGTCACTAGAAATTTGAATCGTTCAATTTGGAGTTAATATGAATATTTGGGAGATTTTACAATTTTCTAGAAAAAGAAAAGGACAAAGGAAGTGGGGGTTATACCTATACCGCGCACCGAGCGTAGCATAGCGCCGCAGCGCACTGGGCCGGCCTAGCTGCACGGCCACGCGGCTAAGAAGGGCCACGCCGAAGGCATACTAGCCCAGTACGTGTCCCTGCGGGGCAAGCGGCTTCCTTGGTCCCGCTTCCATTTAACCTGACCTACGGGGCCGGCTCGGTTGCCACTGCTGCCGACAGGCAGGGCCAGCGAGCTGACTCGGCGTCATCCTCAACCTCCCGCCCGAAGCAGAGGAGGCGAGGCAGAGGGATGCCGACGGCGACTGCCGGCGCTACCGGCCACCGTTTCCGGTGATCCGGCCACCAACGTGCTCGGGGAGACGAGCCGCATCCGGGATGCCACACTACGGGCGCCAGCTTCCTCGGAGGGGAGCGGGCCTTCGCCCACGGCGGAGGATGGCATCGGCCATTGCCGGCTTCGAGCGCAGGGGCGTCCCGGGGAAGAATGGAGGCGATGGGGGCTTCGTGGTGGTGGTGAGGGAGTACTGGAGTGGGTAGGAAGAAGTGAGAGGGGTCATGGTGCCCAAATCCGAGCGGCGGTCGGCGGCGGCACTCGGGCCATGGAGAGGGCAGGAGAGCACTAGGGGGAGAGGGATGTTGTCTGGGAGGTGCACGGGAGAGAGAGGGATCTAGAATAGTCGAGGGAGTGCTTGGGGGAGGCTCTATATAGGGGGCACCGGTGCACCATGGGCGCGGTCCAGGCGGCGCTCGGGTGAGCTCGAGGAGGGAGAACGAGGGCAAGGGAGGAAGGGGTCGACAGTGTTGCGTGTCGTGGATGCCGAGGCATCCTCGGGGGACACGATTCTGGAGCCCAAGGTCGACGGGAGGCCTTGGAATGGGCGTGCTACAGTGTCGGATAGCACTGTAGCATGCTCCAGAGTGCGAGCTCTGCACGCCATAGCATTGTTTATGCGCCAGGGACGTTTCCACTAGTGTCTGAGACTTTGTGGGGTGAGTAAACAAAGGGTAGGTGGCCTTGGATGCCCTGGTGAACCACTAGGAGAGAGGTGGGGTTGAGACAGAGAGAGAAATGTGATGTCTAGAGAGAGAAAGTGGGGTTTTACCCTATTCCATGATTGATCTGAGAGCTGGCAAGACTTATTGGAGGTAGAAGGTGACCTGGGGCAGCTGTGGTAAAAACTTGGGCTCATGGAGATTAGTGGAAGAGGTCAAAATGATGATTTTGGGAAAATGGCAGAAGGTGTTTGTTGTTGGTTTGGGCAAGAAAATTAGTTCCACTTGCCATGAGAATTAACAGGATGGAATGGCACATAGAAGTAGGATGTTCCACCAAGTTTCAGCTCATTCGGGCAAAGTAGCCAATGTAACTTTGGTAAACCCTAGAAATCAACAGAAATAGACTTTCCAAGATTTAGTCATGCAAATCTATTCTCCTTGATGCACCACTTAGTGTAGTGTCATCATTTTAGGTTCTGAACATGTCCACAAAAGTTGAGATCAAAATGAGAAAGTTTCCAATGTAAACTTGTTCAAATTTGGTTCTGGACAGAGAGGGTTTTGGGGCACTTTAATCAAGATAACATTCTCTCCAACTTGTGCCATTTGGTCTACATGCATTATTACACCATTTGAGAATGTGCACCAAGTTTGAGAGTATTTGGACATGTTTGACAGTGCAAAGTTGTTCAAACTTGAAAAAGGACAGAAGTGGTTTTGAGAGGGTTTCGTGGGGCTATACTATTCTCGATGACATGAGACTTGGCAAGATCAGCAAACATGTCATATTTGACATGCTAGAATTTTCTTGGAATTGTTGGGGAATATTTCTTGTAGAAATATTTCAAATCCTTGAAATGGGCAGAAATGGTTTTGGGAGGTTTTGTCCAATATTTTGAACATGACCATGTGCTGAAACTCATATATATGGAAAATATATGTCCACTGAGTTTCCCTGATTTTTGTCAAATATTTTTGAAACAATAAAATAATTTTAACCTATCAAAGACCATTTCTGGCCTTAAGAAAAAGCCTTTAAATAAAATAGGAAAATAACTTTTAAAATTGTACTTTTGTGGTTTATGGGAGCCCTATACCTAATAGGTTTCAAATATACTTTTTGAAAGATTTTTCACACCCTTAATTAAGTACTTGTAGTTCAAGTCTCAATTCAGGGGTTTTTGGAAAACCTAATTTATAAAATTCTTTTTGGCCAAAATATTTTTGCAAGAAATTGTTTTTATGTCCTACACACATGGAATTATCATTGGGCAAGGTTTTGGATCAAGGAGAAGGAGTATAAGAGTTGGAGGATTTATTTGATTTTTAGAGAACTTGCAAACAACAAACAAAATCCAATCAAGGCAAGGTCCAAAACACTCAAAAGTTTTTGTCAAACCACATTTTATCATGATTGTTAGCTTAAGTGTAGTGGCATGAAAAACAGGGTGTGACTCCGAGGCCACAAGTCCTATGAGTGCAGCAACAAGCGAACCATGATCCTCAATGATGACGGCACTTACGACTCAATGAGTGAAGGAGAAATGGACGCCCTCAAGCAAGTTGCCTTGCACCGGCAAGTGAATGATGAAGAGGAACAAGTCTTTTGCGATGAAGATTCAAGTCCCGCTCTTGTTGTCTCCAAGGTCTTGACTCTCCAACATCACCAAGAAGAAGACCAAAGATGCCATATCTTTCATACCAAGGCCGGCATCAATGGAAGATCCGTCAAGGTCATCATCGATGGAGGGAGTTGTCATAACCTCGCATGTGAAGAACTTTGCTCCAACCTCCAATTGCCCAAGACGAAGCACCCACATCCATACAAAGTTCAATGGCTTAGCGACTTCGGCACTATCCAAGTCGAGCATAGAGTACAAGTCTCCTTAAAAATGGGTGCCTACGAAGACACCTTGGAGTGTGACGTCGTTCCTATGACCCTTTGCCACCTTGTTCTTGGACGCCCATGGCAATTTGATAGAGGTGTCATCCAGAATGGCGAATGAACCACTACATCTTCAAGATGAAGGGCAAGGAGTACGTACTTCGCCCCATGTCTCCAAGCCAAGTGATCGCAGACAAGCAAGCCACCCATCATGGGGAGAATAGTGAGAGGGCGAGCCACCAAAAAGAGAGTGAGTGCCACAAGCCCAAATCGAGTGTCTCCACGATGAGCAACAGGAAGAACATAGTCCTATTTTCTACCAAAAGTGAGATAAGAGGAGTGTGTGAGAACCCATATAGTTTGATACACTATGTGCTTTTGTGCAAGGACAATGCAACACAAGCTAACACCTCTCATGCTCTACCTTTAGTGTTATCTTCTCTTTTGCAGGAATTTCAAGATGTTTTCCCCGACGAGCTACCTCCGAGACTACCTCCACTACGAGGCATCGAGCACCGCATCGACCTCATCCCCGGAGCACCTCTTACAAACAAAGCTCCCTACCGCGTCAACCCCGAAGGAACCAAAGAAATACAAAGGCAAGTAAAGCATCTCATAGACCATGCACACGTGTGTGAAAGTTTGAGCCCTTGTGCCGTCCCGGTCATTCTTGTGCCAAAACGAGACGGTAGCTTTCGCATGTGCTCCGATTGTAGACCTATCAATGCTATCATTGTTTGTTATAGGTATCCCATTCCACGCCTTGATGATATGCTTCATGAACTTAGTGGTGCCACTATCTTTTCAAAAAATGATCTTAAAAGTGGTTAGTATCAAATCCGCATACAAGAGGGTGATTAATGGAAAACCGCTTTCAAAACCAAGTTTGTGTTGTATGAGTGGTTAGTCATGCCTATGGGTCTATCGGAAGCACCGGGTACTTTTATGCATCTTATGAATCATGTTTTTCTCCCTTACATCGGTGTTTGTTGTGGTCTACTTCGATGATATCCTTGTTTTTAGCAAGTCTCTCAAAGAGCATGTCACCCATGTCCGAACCGTTTTACAAACTCTTCGAAAAGAGCATCTCCATGCTAATATGGATAAATGCCTTTTGGCGTTGATAAGCTTGTTTTCTTGGGTTTTGTTGTTTCTTTTAAGGGTGTTCATGTTGATGATTCCAAGATCAATGCTATTAAGACTTGGCCCCAACCAACCAACTTGCAACAAGTGTGTAGCTTTCTTGGTCTTGCGGGTTTCTATCGTCGCTTTGTGAAAGATTTTAGCACCATTGCTTCGCCTTTGCATGCTTTGAGCAAGAAGAATGCGCCTTTTGTTTGGGGACCATCCCAAGATACATCTTTCAATGAGCTTAAGAATTTGCTTACTCATGCTCCCGTGCTTGCATTACCCAACTTTGACAAACCCTTTGAGAAGCATTGTGATGCTAGTGGTAATGGCATAGGAGGTGTGTTAACGCAAGAGAACTGCCCCATAGCTTACTTTAGTGAGAAACTTTCTGGAGCGCAACTCAATTACCCCATCTGTGACAATGAGCTATATGCTTTAGTCCGTGTTTTGCATGAATGGGAACACTATCTTCGCCCTCATAAATTTATCATTCATACCGATCATGAAACGCTCAGGTATCTTAAGGGCCAAACCAAGTTGAACAAGCGTCATGCTAAATGGAGTGAATTTATTGAGTCTTTTCCTTATGTCATCAAATATATTAAAGGTAAGGAAAATATTGCGGCGGATGCCCTCTCCCGCATATGCATGCTTGTTACTCAACTTGAATTGGATGTCATTGGTTTTGAGCATATAAAAGACTTGTATGAGCATGATCCTACTTTTGCTACTCCTTATGCCAAATGTTTGACGCATACATCTTGGGAACACTATTACATCAAAGATGGATTTCTTATGAGAGCTAACAAACTTTGCATCCCCGAGTCTTCTCTTCGTTTGTTGCTTTTGCAGGAATCTCATGGAGGAGGCCTAATGGGACATTTTGGACGCGACAAGACTTTTGCCACGCTCTCCAAGAACTATTTTTGGCCCCAGATGTTTTGTGACGTCAATCGCTTCACCAACCGATGCTCTACACGTTGCAAAGCTAAGTCAAAAGCTCAATCCCATGGCCTTTACATGCCTCTCCCAATTCCATATCAACCATGGGAAGATATTAGCATGGATTTTGTAGTTGGATTGCCTAGGACTAGAAATGGAAAGGATTCGGTATTTGTTGTTGTGGACCGATTCTCTAAGATGGCACACTTCATACCTTGCAACAAGACAGACGATGCTTCACATGTTTCCAATCTCTTTTGTAGGGAAATATTGCGCCTACATGGAGTACCAAAGACAATCGTCTCGGACCACGACGTCAAGTTCCTAAGCTACTTTTGGAAGACCCTATGCGCCAAGCTCAGAATCAAGCTACTCTTCTCCACGGCTTACCATCCTCAAACTGACGGCCAAATGGAGGTGACCAACCGCACACTCTCCGCTCTACTTCGAGTGCTAATCAAGAAGAACATCAAGGAGTGGGAGGAGTGTCTACCTATCACGGAGTTCGCCTACAACCGCGCAAGACACTCAACAACCGGCAAGTGCCCCTTCGAGGTCATCTACGGATTCAACCCTTTGTCCCCATTGGACATTCTTCCTCTACCACTACAAGAGTGCACCAATATGGACGTAAGTGCACGTGCGAACCATCTCAAGAAGGTGCATGAAGATACACGGCACACCATCGAGTGCCAAGTACAATGACTTGTGACCAAGCGCAGCATCAACAGGCACCCCATGGTATTCAACATTGGAGATCTTGTGTGGCTACACCTTCGCAAGGACCGCTTTCCCCAAGAACGCAAGTACAAACTTCGACCACGAGTGGAGGGACCCTTCAAGGTGCTTGCACGCTACAACAACAACGCTTACAAGATCGACCTCCCGTGCAACAAGTACAACATGAGCGACATCTTCAATGTCAAAGATCTCTCTCCCTACCATGGTGATGAAGAATTTGATCCGAGGACGGATCTTCCCCAAGGGAGGGGAGATGATGCGGAGCATCCCAAGGTCATCCCCATGGACCTACCATCGTATCACCAAGTGCCTAGTGGACCCATGACACGAGCACGTGCAAGAGCTTTCGAAACCGAGGTGACATCTCTCCTCTCACAAGTTCACTTCAATGCACATGAGACATGGCTACTACCTCAAACGGAGACATTATGCATACTCAGGTGTCAAGGAGTTAGCCATGCAGAAGCTAAGGAGCAAGGA
Organism: Triticum aestivum; assembly: GCF_018294505.1. Lineage (NCBI taxonomy): Eukaryota > Viridiplantae > Streptophyta > Magnoliopsida > Poales > Poaceae > Triticum > Triticum aestivum. The sequence continues at coordinate 234,033,323 of NC_057806.1, read as the reverse complement.
GAATCAGAAGAGGAAGATGGACGTGAAGAAGAAGAGATGTGAAAGAAGCTACAGGCTCCAGACGACCGACCAGGGCCGGACGTCCGACGAACTCCAGGCTCTGGACGTCCGACCCAGACCGGACGTCCGACACATCCCCACCCGAGCCAAAACTACGGATTTCGGAAGCCACCCGGACGACCGGCGCCCAAATGACCGACACCGACCGGACGTCCAACCGAAGTCCACCCGAGCCGAATCTACGGTCGTCCGATAGGTCCCGGACGCCCGGACCCTCGTGAGCCTCCGGACGACCGGTGACTCCCAGACGTCCGGCGCCTGTGTGCTGCCATGAGTTGGGCCGCAGCCCATGTACCCACCACTTCACCCCTTTTGCACTAAGACTATAAATAGACTTCCTATTCCTTCTAGCTAGGGGTAGCATTGCTTTAGCTCATATTTAGGGATAGAGCATTGCTCATCCACATTGGATCTACTCCATGAGAGAGACTGCGGCCCCTCTTCGGAGAAGATCCCTTTGGATTCAAGACCCCGCTAAGGAAAGATCCCCTCGTGGATTCAAGACCTCCTCACGGAGAAGATTGGCTACCTTTGTATCATCCTTAGTTGTTCGTGGATCGTGTGATTTTTTATGTACTCGAGGATCTAGCACATGTGTGACTATTTCTTGTTGGTTTAGTGTTTCTCTTGTGTTTCCCCCGTGTTTTCCCTCGTTTCCCTCCTCGTGTTCTTCGTGTTCATCACGGGATCCGCTCCTTTCCTGAAAGATCGACCGATTAGGGTTCCACCCTACTTCACACCACCTGCGTAGAAACCCAACATAGCTTCAACGCATGGTCAGCAGTCTGATGCCTCTGCTCCTACAGCGTAGCAGTCCGCCACAGCAGCACCGCCAGCTCAGTGGTCCGGCATAGATAAACCCTCTGCTAAACAGTCCGTCCAAGCTTCACCGTCTGCTCGGCAGTCTACCTTGCAGCCAACCAAACGTTCTGCCAGAAATGCTTCAAGTACCAAGAAGGAAGTGGCCAAAAAGGCTACACCCACGAGGAAGTGCAGCGGAAGAGTGAAGAGGAAAGAGAACGATTGCCTCTTACTTAAAGCACTCATCGCCCAGAACCAAATTAACAACAGCTTGTTCGAATCGGGGAGTAATATTAATGAGGACATCAATACAATTGTTACACCCACAACCACTGCTGTTATACATACTGGACCAATTACTAGAGCTCGCGCACGCCAATTAAATTATCAGGTACTTTCGTTTCTTGGTATTTATTCTAATGTTCATGAGAATATGATGCTACCTAAATTGGATATATTTGTTTTGCTTACAAATGAAGGGCTTGGCATGGATAAGATGGATGAACACTGGAGCAAGACCAAGCATGGAGATGATGGCATGCGCAAGGGGATCAAGAACGTTATTACAAGTGATGATTTCAGGAGTTTGAAGCCACCATAAGGCATGCATGAAGACTTGGACGAAATATACAAGATGCCACTTCATAAATTTCATCCAGAGGCTATTCTAGGTGCTGCATCACCTTATTATTGGGCCAGGCCCATGTATTTTGAAAATACTTAAGTATAGGATGTTTTTAGAGTCCGTATGTGTGGGGAAACAAGAGTTAGGGTTGGTTTCGGACCCCTCCTCCAAGGACCATGAAATTCCACCCTCTCTCCTCCATATACAAGTCTGGAAAATTCTGGCTAGGTAGTTTTTAGACCATTTGTATACTTTTTCTGAAAAAAATTGTTGCAGATCAAGAAAAGAGGGAAAAAAGTGCAAAAAAAAGTGACAAAAAGAAAAAAAATCAGAGCGTGCTCCTCCCTTGTTTACGTGCAGCGTCGTGATTTTCTTAGTGTTCTAGGCTTGTGTCTCTAGCACGGTCTAGCCTAGGACCAGCACAGTATTGTTGTTGAGCGTTTATTCAACTTTGCATCTCTGAATTGATTATTGTCGACCCTTTTTGCTACCCTATCATAAGCCTTCCAAGATCCACATACATCTACGTCATGCGTTTGACTCTCCCTGGTAATCTCTCTATCCAAGCTTTGGGAGTTTTGACTATGATGGTTGCCGATCACCGCCTGCTGCTGGGTAAGAACTGGTAAGAATTTGAGATTTGCTTGACGGATTTGTGACACCCACCACCACCTCTTGTTAGTTGTCTGTAGGATCATATTCTTGTGTGTTTCTATTGCTGCTAACTATGGCAGGATCACAAGCCGACAAGACTGACTGCGAGAACATGATGAATAAGGAGTTGCATGATAAATTTCAGCAAATGATGAGTGGACAAGTGCAAGATGTGCTAAACATATTTGAAGAGGGCAAGGAGAAGATATATGGCATGGAGAAGACATTCGAAACAAAGCTCGATAACAAGTTTAATGAATTGCTTGCACGTCTTCCACCACCACCACCGGCTGCACCTAACGCACCTCTACAACAATAACAACAACAACAACAACAACAACGTCGCCTTCCAAATCAAGTGGGACGAGCACAGCGTGTTCCCATTGACCCTGGGAAAAATTCTGGTGCCGCTGTTGATGCTTCTGTAGCTCCTGGTGCTACTACAGAGGCGGAGGACCATTACGAGGATGAGGTTGATCAAAATCAGAACTACGTGCAACGACCACCACCACCAGGTCGTCCTCAGGTATATCATCACAATGGTAGGGCTGCACCACCATATGAGGTACGAGATCATTACCATCTTCCTAAACTGAAATTGAATATTCCACCATTTGAGGATAGATATGTTCCTAATATATATATCTTACTTGGGAGTTAGAAACTGAACAACATTTTACATGTTTACAATATCCTGAGGAGAGACGTGTTCCTGCTGCTGTTTGTCCTTTCAGTAGCTTCGCATGTGTTTGGCGGTCTGAACGTTGTAGACTATATCATATTCCAACTACTTGGGCTGCTTTGAAAACTGCTATGCATACTTGTTGGGTTCCACCATATTATCAACGTGAATTACTTCAAAAATTACAGCGTTTAAGACAAGGAAAAAATTATGTAGAAGAATATTATCAGGAATTACAAACTGGCATCATTAGATGTGTTATTCTTGAGGAGAATGGAGCTATGCTTGCATGTTTCATGGATGGATTAAATAGAGATATTCAGACAATTCTAGAGTATAAGGAGTATACTAATATCACACGTTTATGCCATCTTGCTTGTAAAGCTGAACATGAAGTGCAGGATCGACAGGCATTGGCGCGGACTAATTTTTCTGCACGTCGACCTTCATCATGGACACCACGTGCATCATCTACTTCCACTGCACCAGCACTCCATCAGGTGCCACCTCCAGCCGTGATACAAGAAAGCAGTCACAACCACCACTATCTGCCAAGAGCACACATGTCGGGCCTGCGCAGAGCTCTTCTTCTTCCATGGCATCAATAGGGCACACAAGTAATATTATTTGTCGTCATTGTAAGGGAAGAGGACATTTTGCGAGAGAATGCAAATCTCAGCGTGTGATGATTGGTACTGAGGATGGTGGGTATGAGTCCGCTAGTGACTATGATGAGGAGACTTTGGCTCTTATTACACGTGAAAAACACGGTGGAGATGATTCTGATCATGAGACGCAATACATGGCTCCTAAAGATGCTGACAGGAATGAATGTTTAGTTGCTCAACGTGTTTTGAGTGTGTAGGTCACACAAGCTGAGAATAATCAGAGGCATAATTTGTTCAATACAAAGGGAGTTGTGAAGGAACATTCTGTTCGTGTCATCGTAGATGGAGGGAGATGCAACAACTTGGCTAGCATGGAGATGGTGGAGAAGCTATCTCTCACCACAAGACCACATCCACATCCTTACTACATCCAATGGTTCAACAACAGCGGCAAGGTTAAGGTAACACGTATTGTTCGTGTGCATTTTAGTATCTCTACATATGCTGATTATGTTGATTGTGATGTGGTACCCATGCAAGCATGTTCCTTATTATTTGGTAGACCATGGCAATTTGATAAAAAAAATTGTACACCATGGTAGAAATAATCAGTATACTCTTGTTCATAAGGATAGCCATATTACTTTGCTTCCTATGACTCCTGAATCCATTTTGAAAGATGATATTAATAGAGCCAATAAAGCAAAACAGGAGAAAAATAAGAGTGAAAATCAGATTGTGGCAAAAGAATTTGAGCAACAAATGAAACCTAATAATAAACCATCTAGTGTTGCTTCTAAAATTAAATTGAAAAGTGCATGTTTACTTGCCACAAGATCTGATACTGATGAGCTAGATGTCAGCAAATCGGTTTGCTATGCTTTTGTGTGCAAAGAGGCATTATTTTCATTCGAGGACGTGCCTTCCTCTTTGCCCCCTGCTGTCATTAACATTTTGCAGGAGTTCGCTGACGTCTTCCCACAAGACGTACCGCCGGGATTACCACCTATTCGAGGGATTGAGCATCAAATTGACTTAATTCCCGGTGCATCGCTACCCAACCGTGCACCATACCGTACCAATCCAGAGGAGACAAAGGAGATTATGCGACAAGTACAGGAGCTGCTCAACAAAGGTTACATACGTGAATCTCTTAGTCCTTGTGTTGTTCCTATTATACTAGTGCCTAAAAAGCATGGTACGTCGCGTATGTGTGTTGATTGTAGAGGCATTAATAATATTACTATTTGTTATCATCATCCTATTCCTAGGCTACATGATATGCTAGATGAATTGAGTGGCTCTACAATTTTCTCCAAAGTTGAATTGCATAGTGGATACCATCAAATTTGTATGAAATTGTGAGATGAATGGAAAACAAAATTTAAAACTAAGTTTTGTTCATATGAGTGGTTAGTCATGCCTTTTGGGTTAACTAATGCACCTAGTACTTTCATGAGACTAATGAACGAAGTTTTACGTGCTTTCATTAGACGATTTGTGGTATTCTATTTTGATGATATGCTGATTTATAGTAGATATTTGGAGGAATATTTGGAACATTTAAGTGATGTTTTTATTGCTCTACATGATGCACATTTGTTTGGTAACCTTGGGAAGTGCACCTTATGCACCGATCGAGTATCTTTTCTTCGCTATGCTGTTACTCCATAGGGAATTGAAGTTGATAAAGCCAAGATTGAAGCTATTGAGAGTTGGCCGCGGCCCGAAATGGTCACACAAGTGAGGAGTTTTCTTGGCCTCACTGGATTCTATAGGCGTTTTGTGAGAGATTTCAGCACCATTGCTGCACCTCTCAATGAGCTTACAAAGAAGGATGTGCCTTTTGTTTGGGGTACCGCACAGGAAGAAGCCTTCACGGTATTGAAAGATAAGTTGACACATGCTCCTTTAATCCAACTTCCTGATTTTAATAAGAATTTTGAGCTTGAATGTGATGCTCGTGGAATTGGATTAGGAGGTGTGTTATTACAAGATGGCAAACCTGTTGCACACTTTTCTGAAAAATTGAGTGGGCCTAGTCTGAATTATTGTACTTATGATAAAAATTATAAGCTCTTGTTCAGACTTTAGAAACATGGCAACATTATTTATGGCCCAAAGAATTTGGTATACATTCTGATCATGAATCTTTGAAACATATTGAAAGTCAAGCTAAACTGAATCGTAGACATGCTAAATGGGTTGAATTCATTGAGACTTTCCCTTATGTCATTAAACACAAGAAGGGTAAAGAAAATGTTACTGCCGATGCATTGTCTCATCGCTATACTATGCTTTCACAACATGACTTCAAAATATTTGGTTTGGAGACCATCAAAGATCAATATGTGCATGATGCTGATTTTAAAGATGTAATGCAGAACTGTAAATAAGGAACAACGTGGAACAAGTTTTTCATTAATGATGGATTTGTGTTCCGTGCTAACAAGCTATGCATTCCAGCTAGCTCTGTTCATCTTTTGTTGTTGTAGGAGGCGCATGTAGGAGGATTAATGGGACACTTTGGCGTGAAGAAGACGGAGGATGTACTTGCTACACATTTCTTTTGGCCAAAGATGAGACGTGATGTTGAGCGTTTTGTTGCTCACTGCACTACATGTCAGAAAGCTAAGTCACGACTAAATCCTCATGGTTTATATATGCCTTTGCCTGTACCTAGTGTTCCTTGGGAGGATATATCTATGGACTTTGTTTTATGTTTACCTCGAACAAAGAAGGGGAGGGATAGCATATTTGTTGTCGTGGATAGGTTCTTGAAAATGACACACTTTATACCATGTCAAAAAAGTGATGATGTTGTTAATGTTGCTGATTTGTTCTTTTGGGAAATTATTCGCTAGCATGGTGTGCCAAATACTATTGTTTCAGATTGTGATACTAAATTACTTAGCCACTTTTGGAGATGTTTATGGGCTAAGTTGGGGACTAAACTGCTTTTTAGTACTACTTGTCACCCCCAAACTGATGGACAAACTGAAGTAGTCAACAGAACATTTTCTACTCTGCTTAGGGCTGTTTTGAATAATAATAAGAAAATGTGGGAAGAATGCTTGCCTCATATTGAATTTGCTTATAATCGTTCATTGCATTCTACTACTAAGATGTGCCCTTTTGAAATTGTGTATGGTTTCCTACCTCGTGCACCTATTGATTTGTTGCCTCTTCCATCTTCGGAGAAGGTTAATTTTGATGCTAAAGAATGTGCTGAATTGATATTAAAATGCATGAGTTAACCAAGGAAAACATTGAGCGTATGAATGCTAAATATAAACTTGCTGGAGATAAGGGTAGAAAACATGTTGTGTTTGCACCTAGAGATCTTGTTGGGTTACATTTGCGTAAGGATAGACTTCCTAATTTGCGCAAATCAAAGCTAATTCCATGTGTTGATGGTCCCTTTAAGGTGTTAGAGAAAATAAATGATAATGCATATAAACTTGAGCTGCCTGTAGATTTTGGGGTTAGTCCCACTTTTAACATTGCAGATTTGAAGCCTTATTTGGGTGAGGAAGATGAGCTTCCGTCGAGGATGACTTCATTTCAAGAAGGGGAGGATGATGAGGACATTAATACCATTGTTACACCCACAGCCCCTGCTACTATACATACTGGACCAATTACTAGAGCTCGCGCACGCCAATTAAATTTTTAGGAACTTTCGTTTCTTGGTAATGATTCTAATGTTCATGAGAATATGATGTTGCCTAAATTGGATACATTTGTTTTGCTTACAAATGAAAGGACTAGCATGGACAAGAGGGATGAACACTTGAGCAAGACCAAGCATGGAGATGATGGCATGCGCAAGGGGACCAAGAACGTTGTTACAAGTGATGATTTCAGGACTTTGAAGCCACCATAAGGAGTTCATGAGGCCTTGGACGAAATATACAAGATGTCACTTCATAAATTTCGTCCAAAGGCTATTCTAGGTGCTGCATCACCTTATTATTGGGACAATCCCATGTATTTTCGAAATACTTAAGTATAGGCTGTTTTTGGAGTCCGTATGCGTGGGGAAACAAGAGTTAGGGTTGGTTTCGGAACCCTCCTCCAAGGTTCATGAAATTATCCCCTCTCTCCTCCATATATACAGCCCTTAGGGCATCATTTAGACTTTGGGTTTTGTTTAGATTAAAAGTTCGCCATAGATGCAACTTCGCATACTTCGTTTGTGTTCAACGACCAGACCAAGACGTCACAGAACCCCACCTTGATCAATAAAGCTTTCCTCTTATATTCGCAATATCCAGATTGCAATCTTAGTTTCTTGCTTGTTCTTCGTTTGCCTGCAGGAAACAGACCTTCGTGGTCAGGTTGATCGTGCTCCGGCATGGTAAATAACCTCTCGGAGTTGGTTTAGCGATTGCTAAGGCGCGACGTCGTCGCATGTTCGTAGTCGGATCGTCAAAGTCTACTTCCTCCAAAACGATAGCCACCATCTCATCGAAAGACAGGACACCTTTGCCTCTATCAAATATTATGTCTGACGCCATGGATGATGAAGAAGTAGATTTGTTGCTGGCTAAAAGTAAAGTAGTCGTACTTCAAGCACGCAAGTATGTCCATGGCCAGCCATTTCTTATTGGTGAATACTTTGATGAGTGCAGCTCCAGTTGCTGCGAGTTACATGAATATTGCATGGATCAAATGTCAGAAGGTCATCATGGTTTGCTAGTCCACTACAACAGAGACCATTTCTGACACGATGTTGGTTCCATCAATGTGAGTTTGGAGGACTTACATCTCTTCTTCAACTTCAACGTGCTCGATGCCACTCTTGTTAGATGCCTGATTTTGTAAGTACTTAACAAAATCTGATCAACTTCTCCATACAAGGCTGTAAATGATAAACAGCTAACTGCATTTTACTCCTCTTAGATGATTGAATGCACAGAGAAGAAAAGGGAGAGTGTGTATTTCATAGATCATGCATTAGAAAATGGCACAACATTAGATGGTAAGAACCGACGGGACTGGGCCATTAACACGGTCGTCTGTATCTTCGAAAACACGTCCCATGCACAATCATTTCTCTGGCCATATCATGAATGGTAAGTCAAGTAAATAACCACACATACACTAATTTTCTTTCAGATTTCGACATCATTCATAAGTTCGTGGCTTTCTTAATATGTAGCAATCACTAGATATTGGTATTCATTGTTCCAAACAAGAACATAGTTTACTACATCGATTCTCTCAGAGAGTCAACAAACGCTCAGGATCTAACGCATGTTCAGCAATTCCTGGATAGGTATTGAATTCTATGATGTGGAAATTAATTTGCATTGATATCTGGTTCAATAATTGTTGTTGTCAAAATTCATCATCATTTGAAGTGTGCTCGCATTGTGGAAAACTAAACCAGGGAACCTGTTCAAGACGGATCATCCTGTGCAGCATGAGATCGTTTCTCCGGTAACACACGGAAATCCGTTATTTTTGGAAAATTTATCCAGCTGTCTGCAAATACCTTTCCTTATGCTAGTCAAATGTTCAAGATTCTAAATAAACCTCTTTCTATTTTGTCCAAAGAAAAAATAATACATCCGACACCGGTTAGTTTGTTCCTAACAGGACAAATACATGAATAATTTTGTATAAATAATTTTAGTGTCCTCAGCAAGAAGCAGGGACCAAGCTTTGTGTATACTATTTGCAGACACATCATCTCAATCTGCAAGTCTGCTGATAGTTGCGACGATCCTCGTGAATTAGTACCATTAAGTCTATCTTAATTAATATCTTCTACTCCACTCATATGGCACATTCTGATCTTAAAAATAATGCAACTCGTCTTACAACCGAGGACCCCTGAGCCGCTCCCGGCTGGTGAATTGCTGATGGTTCAGAGATTTATCAGCGACTTCTTCCTGGATCACTACATCAATCCTACTAGTGATAATGAAGATTTCAGCATGTGTTCTCCTAAAACACTGATTAAGAGTTAGCCGCTAAACATATAACACATGGATCCATTGTTTTCCATCTGATGAGGTCTTCGTATTTTGTACACTGTGATTAATTATGTAATGCATATATGTGTGGACAAATCATTGGAATTTAGCTACCATATGTTCAATTGCAATTGTTGCGAAATCTGATGAATGCTCTTCCTGTGGACACTATTTGTTCAATTGAATATTGTGGCGAATTTGCTTTTTTCCGTGCCAATTCAAAATGGGATATTTTTGTTTATTTTTTTAATTGAATATTGTGGCGAATTTGCTTTTTGTGTGCCAATTCAAAATGGGATATATTTGTTTTAACCTGGAAATTGCTCCACACACGGTTCAACTGAATGAGTGTGTGTGATCCACATCTGAAAGCATACGTCAATCGTAGCGGAACCGTCGGTGATACATAGCATATCGCAAATGATTCACAGCGCTACTACGTGTGCGTAGTGTCTCCGGAACCGTTTTGTGATATCACGTTATCGCACACGAGAACTGGGAGTAAACCGTGCCGAATGCAAAATACAATCCCATTCATAATTTTTTCAGGAAACATGTGGGATCCCAAATGAAAAGCACACGTCACTCTTGCGGCTACCATCAGTGTTACCCAACAAATCACAAATGGTCTGCAACACTTGTATGTGTGCGAAGGGGCTCCTGAACTGTTTCTGATAGAACATTATCACGGATGATAATTGTTGGCAAACGTGTGCGATAGAGTCTAGCATGGCAGACGGGTTACGCAGAAAACTCGTGTGCAATGGGGCACAAATCGCACACATTTCATATGTTGGCCCGTGTGCCTTGCATACTGTTTCCCAAACGGTTCCTTACGACAGACTGTATGGTTTCACTGCATCATTAGAAACTCTTAATCACCAATACCACACGTGCGAAAGAATTTAGTGTGTGTTGCATCGCACACGATTACATTTTGGAAGGCCTCTGGATTACTGCTCCATATCCCCGACGGTTTCTGGGTCGTGTGGGAAGGACCCCCTATCGCCCACACTCACTTGGCGAAGGTTCCAAGTGCCATCGCAGAAAGGGGTTAAAACCGTTTGTTTAGGACCGATTTACACCAGTGACCAGTCCTTTATATGGCAGCCCTTGAAAGAACTTCATTTTCTTATGACGCGTTCTAGCATGCGGCCCCAAAATTTTGTGTCCTCCATAGTGGAGATATTGTTTCCACATATATATTAACCGATGCCAGGAATGCCCTCTTATTATTTCCTGTAACACACGTACGTTACGGCATTCCACACTGCAAAAACAAGGACAATAAGGCTTATAGTCCCCTTATTTTCTTGAATTTACAACCAAATGGGATTCCCCGGATCATAGAGCATGTGATGTAGGGTGGAACCCTAGATGGCCGATCATTCATGAAAGGAGCGGATTCCAACGAGGAACACGAAGAACACAAAGGGGAAATCACGAGGGGAAACACAGGAAAATCACTCAAACCAACAAGAATGATCACACATATGCTAGATCCTCGAAACACAAAGAGATACAAGATCTAAATCCAACAAAGGACGATACATAGGGTAACCGGTTCTTCTCCATGAGGAGGTCTTGATGTCTTCCCGTTAGGGGTCTTGAATCCAAGATGGATCTTCTCCGGAGAGGTGTCGGTCCCTCGCGATGGAGTAGATCCAGATGGATGAGCGAAGCTCTATCTCACATATGAGCTAACACAACACTTACCCTAACTAGGAGGAGGAGGTCTATTTATAGTCTTAGTGCAAATGAGGGTGAAGTGAAGGGGTACATAGGCCTCGGGCCTGGAACTATGCGCAGAAAGGTACCGGATGTCCGATGGGTTACGGTATTCCGGTGGCTCGTGGGCGTCCGGACGTCCGGTAGCCTCCGTTCGGGTCGGACGTCCACTATTTCGGCTCGGGTGCGGGGGCGCCGGTCTTCCGGTCCTGGCCGGACGTCCTCTCATTGTAGCTTGTGTTGGCCTGGACAGGCTGGGGCTTCAGGTGGCGGACGTTCGGTGCCAGCCGGTCATCCGTGGCTGTAGCTTCAGTGGCATCTCTTCTTCTTGCCACTTGGTGTCCTCACTGTCTTGTCCGTCGGAGGTAGCTGCTCCTTGGCTTTTCCTCCAAGTACCTGATTTGATGAGGACATCAATACCATTGTTACGCTCACAGCCCCTGCTACTATACATAGTAGAGCAATTACTAGAGCTTGCACACGCCAATTGAATTATCAGGTACTTTCGTTTCTTGGTAACGATTCTAATGTTCATGAGAATATGATGCTGCCTAAATTGGATACATTTGTTTTGCTTACAAATGAAGGGCCTAGCTTGGACAAGAAAGATGGACCTTGGAGCAAGTTCAAGCATGGAGATAATGGCATGAACACGGGGAACAAGAAGAGAGTTACAAGTGATGGTTCCAGGACTTTGAAGCCACCATAATGAGTGCATGAAGCCTTGGACGAAATATACAAGATGACACTTCATAAATTTCGTCCAGAGGCTACTCTAGTTGCTGCATCACCTTATTTTTGGTCAGGCCTATGTAATTTCGAAATACTTGATTATAGGCAGTTTTTAGAGTCCATATGTGTGGGGAAACAAGAGTTAGGGTTGGTTTCGGACTCCTCCTCCAAGGGCCACGAAATTCCCCCCTCACTCCTCCCTATATATAGCCCTTAGGGCATCGTTTAGACTTTGGGTTTTGTTTAGATTAAAAGTTCTCCATAGCTGCAACTTCGCGTACTTCGTTTGTGTTCAACGACCAGACCAAGATGTCACAGAACCCCAGCTTGATCAATAAAGCTTTCATCTTATATTCGCAATATCCAGATTGCAATCTCAGTTTCTTGCTTGTTCATCGTTTCCTCGCAGGAAACGGACCCTCGTGGTCAGGTTGATCGTGCTCCGGCGTGGTCAATAACCCCTCAGAAGTTGGTTTAGCGATTTCTAAGGTGCGACATCTTGCAGTTTCATAGTCGGATCGTCAAAGTCGACTCCCATAGAAAACGATAGCCACCATCTCATCGAAACATCGGGACACCTTTGCCTCTATCAAGTGGTATCATATTTCCAGGTTGCTCGGTGAGATTTTACATATTTTTTGTAGTTTAGTTTGAGTCTGTTCTTTATACCTACAGTCCACGAAAAAGCCAGAAAATTTAGGGTTAGTTCATCATATCTGAACCAATCTGAGCCTTTGCATAGTCTTTTCAGTATTTTGCTTTGTTGAATTCGCAGTTGCATCGTCGTGTCTAGTTGCTGGTCTTACAGTCTAGTCTTTTAGTGTTTCGAGTTCTGTTCATAAGTTGTCACGCTGCCGCCGCACCATCATCATCGCCCCTGCCATCCAACACCACCGCTTATCCACCACCGATCCGTCTCCACATACAATCACCAATCTGTATCCATATACCACCACCAATCCGTATCCATATACCACCACCAATCCGTATCCATATACCACCACCAATCCGTATCCATATACCACCACCACTGCCATATCCTACCACCATATATCCACCACCAATCCGAGTTCCTTTCATATTAGGTTTTTTTCGAGATCCGTCTAAGTTCCGATTCGTGTTTCCTTGCATGAGTAGGTTTCGAAAAAAAGAGTCTGGGGACCCCCGGGCAGTTTTGATGCGGAGCATCCCAAGGTCATCCCCATGGACCTACCATCGTCTCACCAAGTGCCTAGCGGACCCATGACACGAGCACGTGCAAGAGCTCTCAAAACCGAGGTGACATCTCTCCTCTCACATTTCCACTTCGATGGGCTGAGACATGGCTACTACCTTGATGTGGAGCATCCCAAGGTCATCCCCATGGACCTACCATCGTCTCACCAAGTGCCTAGCGGATCCATGGCACAAGCACGTGCAAGAGCTCTCGAAACTGAGGTGACATCTCTCCTCTCACAATTCCACTTCGATACACATGAGACATGGCTACTACCTCAATCGGAGATATTGTGCATACTCAGGTATCTAGGATTTGGCCATGAAGAATCTAAGGAGCAAGGAGAAGAATAAGTGGAATATTGACGTGGAGACAGAGAAGAAGAAGAGACGAGGAAGAAGCTACAGGCTCCGGACGGCTGACCAGGACCGGACGTCCGGCGATCTCCAGGTTCCAGACGTCCGACCCAGACCGGACGTCCGACACCTCCTCACCAGAGCCAAAATGACAGAATTCCAAGGCCTCCCGGATGACCGGCGCCCGGACGACCGACCCTGATGGGACGTCCAACCGAAGCACACCCGTGCCGAATCTACAGATGTCCGACAGGCACCGGACGTCCGGACCCTCGCGAGCCTCCGGACGACCGGTGACTCCCGGACATCGGACGTGTGTGCGCTGTCATGAGTTGTGCCGTAGCCCATGTACTCACCCCCACGTTGCCCCTTCTGCACTAAGACTATAAATAGACCTCCTACTCCTCCTAGCTAGGGTTAGCATTGGTTTAGCTCATTTTAGAGATAGAGCATTGCTCATCCACATCAGATTTACTCCACGAGAGAGACCGCAACAGCTCTTCAGAGAAGATCCCTTTGGATTCAAGACCTCCTTGCGGAGAAGAACATCAAGACCTCCTCAGTGAGAAGACCGCTGATGTAGGGTAGGAACCCTAATCGGCCGATATTTCATGAAAGGAGCGGATCCCGCGAGGAACACGAAGAACACGAGGATGGAAACGAGGGGAAAATCACAAGGGGAACGCAAGAGAACACTCAAACCAACATGTATGATCACACATGCGCTAGATCCATGAACACAAAGGAAGATACAAGATCCGAAGTCAACAATGGACAATAAAAGAGGTAACCGGTCTTCTCCGTGAGGAGGTCTTGATATTCTTCTCCGCAAGGAGGTCTTGAATCTAAAGGGATCTTCTCCGAAGAGGGGCCACGGTCTCTGTCGTGGAGTAGATCCTATGTGGATGAGCAATGCTCTGTCTCTAAATATGAGCTAAACAAATGCTAACCCTAGAAGGAATAGGAGGTCTATATATAGTCTTAGTGCAAAAGGGGCCGAAGTGGGGGGGGGTACATGGGCTGCATCCCAACACATGGTAGCGCACAGGCGCCAGACGTTCTGGAGTCACCGGTCGTCCGGATGCTCGCGAGGGTCCGGACGTCCGGTGCCTGTCGGACGTCCGTGACTTCGGCTCGGGTGGTCTTCAGTCGGACGTCCGATCATGGTCGGACGTTCGGGCGTCGGTCGTCCATGTGGCGTCAGAAGTCCGTGAATTTTGGCTCTGGTGTGGAAGCGTCGGTTGTCCGTAGGGGGCCGGACATCCGGAGCCTGGAGGTTGTCGGACGACCGGGGTTCGTCGATGTCCGGAGCCTGGGGACGTCGAGCAATTCTTCTTCTTGTCCCATGAACTTGGCGTCCTCACCGACTTGTCTGTTGAGTGTAGTTGGTCCGTGGCCTTCCTCCAAGCACCTGATCACACATAGGGTTTCCGCTTGAGGTAGTAGCCAATTCTCATGCATGGAGAGTTGTAGTTCGGAGAGGAGTGAGTTCACCTTATCTTCGAGAGCCTTCACTTGGGCTCTTGTCATTGGTCCAAGAGGTGTCACAGGAGATGTAGGTGGTTCCATGGGGATGACCTTGGGATGCTCCGCATCATCTCCCCTCCCTGGGGGAATATCCTTCCTTGGATCAAATTCTTCATCACCATGGTAGGGCAAGAGATCTTTGACGTTGAAGATGTCGCTCCCGGAGTACTTGTCGCATGGAATGTCGATCTTGTAGGCGTTGTTGTTGTAGCGTTCGAGCACCTTGAAGGGTCCATCCACTCGCAGTCGAAGTTTGGACTTGCGTTCGTTGGGGAAGCGGTCCTTGCGAAGGTGTAGCCACACAAGATTTCCAATGTTGAATACCATGGGGTGCTTGTTGATGTTGCGCTTGGTCGCAAGTCATTGTACTTGGCGCTCGATGGTTTTCCTTGTATCTTCATGCACCTTCTTGAGATGGTTCACACGTGCACTTGCGTTCATATTGATTCGCTCTTGTAGTGGTAGAGGAAGGATGTCCAATGGGGACAAAGGGTTGAATCCGTAGACGACCTCGAAGGGGGACTTGCCGGTTGATGAGTGTCTTGCGCGGTTGTAGGCATACTCGGTGATCGGTAGGCACGGTTGCAAGATTTCCCTACAAAATAGATGTGCAATATGTGAAGTATCATCTATCTTGTGGCAAGATATGAAATGAGCCGTGTTGGAGAATTGGTTCACAACAACAAACACGGAATCCTTTCCATTCCTATTTCTAGGCAACCCAAGCACAAAATCCCTACTAAAATCCTCCCATGGTTGATATGGAATTGGAAGTGGAATCTAAAGGCTAAGATATTGAGCTTTTCACTTAGCTTGGCAAGATGTACAGTATTGGTTGGTGAAGCGGTTGACGTGGCGAAGCATCGTGGGACAAAAATAGTGCTTGGAGAGCGTAGCAAGTGTCTTGTTGTGTCCAAAGTTGATGAGTAGTTGAACTTTCCATTGGATATTCTTAGGTTCCTCGGGGTGGACACGGTAGGGAACCTTGTTAGGGGGCGCTCCGGGGATGATGTAGATTCGGTGCTTAATGCATCATAGAGGAGGTGGACCCGGAGGTAGCTCATTGGGAAAAACATCTTGAAATTCCTGCAAAAGAGAAGATAACAATAAAGGTAGAGTGTGAGAGGTGTTAGCTTTTGATGCCTCGTTGTTGCACGAAAGGTCATAGTGCATGACACTAGATGGGTTCTCACACACTTCTCTCATCTCACGTGTGGTGGAAAATAGGACTAAGTTCTTATTTTCGCTCATCGTGGAGGCGCTCGATTTGGGCTTGTGGAGCTCACTCTCTTTTTGGTGGCTCGCTCTCTCACTATTCTCTCCACGATGGGTGGCTTTCTTGTCGGCGATCAATTGGCTTGCAGATATGGGACGGAGTATGTACTCCTTTCCGTTCATCTTGAAGATGTAGTGGTTCGTTCAGCCGTTGTGGATGACTCCTCTATGAAATTGTCATGGGCGTCCAAGGAGAAGGTGGCAAACGGTCATTTTAATGACATCACACTCCAATGTGTCTTCGTAAGCTCCGATGTTGAAGGAGACTTGTACTCGATGCTCGACTTGGATAATGTCGGAGTCGCTAAGCCATTGCACTTTGAATGGGTGTGGGTGCTTCGTCTTGGGCAATTGGAGCTTGGAGGAAAGTTCTTCACTTGCGAGATTATGACAACTCCCTCCATCGATGATGAACTTGACGGAGCGTCCATTGATGCCAGCCTTGGTATGAAAGATATGGCATCGTTGGTCTTCGTCTTGGTGATGTTGGAGAGTCAAGACCTTGGAGACAACAAGAGCGGGACTTGAATCTTCATCGCAAAAGACTTGTTCTTCTTCATCGTTCACTTGCCGATGCATGGCGACTTTCTCGAGGGCGTCCATTTCTCCTTCACTCATTGAGTCATAATTGCCGTCATCGTTGAGGATCATGGTCCGCTTGTTGGTGCACTCATAGGACTTGTGGCCTCAGCCTCCGCATGTGAAGCATTTGAAAGAACTCGTCTTGATGGTCTCATCGGTTGGAGTGGATGATGATGAAGCTCTCGGCTTGAGGTTGCTTTTAGTAGGAGGATGACTTGGAGTTGAAGAAGCTTTCTTGGAACTCGACTTGTCGACGTTGCTTGTAGAAGGCTTGGTAGACGGTGTTGGAGTCGTTGGGTGTTGGAGAAGCCGTATAACTTGGATGAGAACTTGGCATACTTGTAATCGTCTTGCACATGATGTTCCGCATTGGTAGCTTGATGCACTAGCTCGATGAGGTTCGAGTATGGTTGGAAGTCGGCGATGTTCTTGATAGGATGGTTGAGTCCATTCAAGAAACGTGCCATTGTTTGCTCATCATCTTCCGTGATGTTGGCTCTTACCATGGCAATCTCATCTCCTTGTACTACTCTTCAACGCTCTTGGTTCCTTGCTTGAGTAGTTGGAGTTTCTTGAAGAGGTCGTGGTTGTAGTAGGCAGGCACGAAGCGTGCTCTTATGACATCCTTCATTTGCGCCCAAGTAGTGATGGGTGGTTCACCTCTTGCCTCGCGGCGCTCGATAACTTGTTCCCACCAAATGAGGACATAGTCTTGGAACTCAAGGGATGCCATAGCAATCTTCTTTTCTTCTTCATAGTTGTGCAAACGGAAGATTTTGTCGACCTTCAATGCCCATGAAAGGTACTCTTCGGGATTGTTGCTTCCATCGAACTTGGGCATGGTGAACTTGAGCTTGCCATAGCGTTTCTCTTCATTGTGTTGGGGTCGGGGATGATGACGTCCATGTTGTTGATGATTGTCAAGATCGTGTTGCTCTTGGAGAAGAGGGTTGTCGACCTCATGTTGCTCTTGTCATGGAGGATTCCCGTTGTCATCATGCTCTTGATGAACTTGATGTTCTTGGCGAGCTTGTGGGGGAGCTTGTCGAGCTCGAGGAACTTGAGGAACTTGACGATTCATGCGAGATTGAAATCTTCTTTCTTGAACCTCTTCGCGAAGTGCTTCCTCTTGTTCACGCTGATGGTGGTTGCATGTGGCGACGGCATGACTTGAGTCTTGAAGGGCACATTGCACCTCAAGTGCTTGAGCTTCACGGATTTGTTGTTCTTGGCGTTGTGCCTCGGCATCTTGTGCTTCTTGCTGTAGACACGGTCACTCTTCCTCTACATGTTGGTGTTGTCGTTGTCTTTCTCGTGCTAGCGCAAAAGCCTCTTCAGTTTGACATTGTCAGTGTTATTGAGAGTTGGGGTCGCATAGAGGATTGAGGCTTGCTTGAGGATCATTGCGCGCGGCACGTCAAAGAGTGTTCGATGTCGGTGTACTTGAGACGGAGAGGGTGAAGTCAGAGTGTCGACTTGAGTGAGTCCTTCTTGATGAAGACGAAGTGGAAGAAGAGCGGTTGAGCAACAAAGCGCGAATCTCGTCCATTCTTGCATCATTCTCTTGCTTGTGATCGTCAAGCTTGTGGTCGAAGTAGTCCCTTGTACGTTGCTCGGAGAGTCGCAAGTCAGCCGCGAGGTTGTCGATGCGTTCACTCATTGCTTGTTGCTCTTGATGCAAAGCATGTTGTGCACCAAAGAGGTGGCTCTTGGTGACGTAGGAGTTCATGTCATCGTCGTGCTCAATGAAGAGTGGGTTGGTAGAAGTACTTGACCTATCCATCATTCCAAGATAAAAATGTGAGTGGTAGAAAGAGAAGAACGAATACCAAATGTACCTTTACCGAAGTTGAAAGTGGATCAATGATCACTCCAATGTGGACAAGGAAATAGAAAAATTGGTACCAATTCTTGTCAGTTTCTGACACCTACACAAGTAAAAGCTTATGGTGGAGCTTGGTTAGGATGGTGGCACAAAATTTGATGCAATTGTAAGTGCGCTTCAATAATGTTGGAAAAGATTAGCAAGATTGCAATGCAACAAGTAGACCAAGCAATGTAATGTACACGGAAACACACAAGCAAAGATATAAGTGGGGTTGGGCAACCAAGGATGAGCCAAAATGTGGAATCCACAAAAATGCTCTTGTTTCACAACACTAGAGAGACGCTAGCACGATTGCACAATAGGCGGATACCAGACTTGTGCACAATCTACTAAGCAAAAATACAACGACTTCTATCCCAACTATGTTGTATGCAAGGTGTTTCTATGATATGATCCAAGATGATCTAATATGACAATCTTAATGTTGTATGATGCTATGGTTCTTGCTTAAAAGCTCTTTGCTTATCTTTTCCTTTTGCTTTAAAGCTTGTTTGGCTCTTTGTTGTTTGAGATCTTTTCTCATGCAATGCTTCACGAACCAAGATAGCAATTGTGTATGCGATGATAACCTTGGGACACAAGAGATGGTACCAAGATATGCAACAATGATGTATGTATGCTATGGGAAGTATGATCACTAATGTGCACAAGTCTCGTTGCCGGCAATACTCAAAGGCTAGTCTCGAAGGGTAAGCGACGCAAAGGAGTAAGGCTATGATGGCTATCAATGTAATGGCAAGAGTGATATGTCCAATACCAAGACGAGGTTACCGTTTCTTGCGTAGGGTATGGTGTCAAAATGGTGGCACAAATACCAAGATGTAGTCGAGGTGGTCGTTGTTGATGACGCGTCCGTGGAAAAGATGTCAAACCGTACCTAGATAGCCGAAACACAAAGGATACGGAACCTCAACTCAAATTCTCAAAGCTCGAAGTGGCAATACATGTCGGAGTGCGAAACAGGTAAGCACTGGTGGTAGTATGCAGAGTGGTGATGGTGTATAGGTGGTAGGAGTGCGTAGGCGGAATTGTGGCGCGGTGGTGGTGACTAAACTGAAAAAAATCAGTTTCGTCAGGGTTCGTCGATGTCCGGGCTGGGCCGATCGTCCGGTCGTCGGACGTCTGGTAGGGGTCGGACGTCTGGTGCCTGGGCAAAATTCGGGCACGGGATGAACTTCACGTGGGCGGGGTGGATGTGGTGAAAATCGTCGAATTGGGGTGATTTCATGGATGGAAAAGGTGGGGAAATGGGGGAAAAGCGAGATCCACTCAAAACAAAGCAAATCCACGGATCAAATCCAACAAAATTTCAACACACCAACAAATCACAAAAAAATTGGGGCTATTTTTGTGGGGAATTTTTGAATTAGGGATAAAATCAACAAAAACTAGGCTAGCAAAACAACGGGGAGGCTCCAAAATCATGATTAACGTGGCTCTTGATACCAAGATGACGTAGGGTAGGAACCCTAATCGGCCGATCTTTCATGAAAGGAGCGGATCCCACGATGAACACGAAGAACACGAGGAGGGAAACGAGGTGAAAATCACAAGGGGAACACAAGAGAACACTCAAACCAACAAGTATGATCACACATGCGCTACATCCAAAGTCAGCAACGAACAATACAAGAGGTAACCGGTCTTCTCCATGAGGAGGTTTTGATGTTCTTCTCCGCAAGGAGGTCTTGAATCCAAAGGGATCTTCTCCGAAGAGGGGCTGCATTTTCTCTCATGGAGTAGATCCGATGTGGATGAGCAATGCTCTATCTCTAAATATGAGCTAAACCAATGCTAACACTAGCTAGAAGGAATAGGAGGTCTATATATA
Organism: Triticum aestivum; assembly: GCF_018294505.1. Taxonomy (NCBI): domain Eukaryota; kingdom Viridiplantae; phylum Streptophyta; class Magnoliopsida; order Poales; family Poaceae; genus Triticum; species Triticum aestivum. The sequence continues at coordinate 234,012,774 of NC_057806.1, read as the reverse complement.
GTCTTAGTGCAAAGGAGGGCGAAGTGGGGGGTACATGGGCTGCGGCCCAACACGAGGCAGCGCACAGGCGCCGGACATCCGGGAGTCACCGGTCGTCCGGATGCTCGCGAGGGTCCGGAAATCCGGTGCCTGTCGGACGTCCATGAATTCGGCTCGGGTGGTCTTCGGTCGGACGTCCAGTCGGGGTCGGACGTCTGGGCGTCGGTCGTCCGTGTGGCATCGGAAGTCCGTGATTTTTGGGTCGGGTGTGGAAGCGTCGGTCGTCCGGAGCCTAGAGGTTGTCGGACGTCTGGGGTTCGTCGGTCGTCCGGAGCATGGGGACTTCGAGCAGTTCTTCTTCTTGTCCCATGAACTTGGCGTCCTCACCGACTTGTCCGTTGAGTGTAGTTGGTCCATGGCCTTCCTCCAAGCACCTGATCACACATAGGGTTTCCGCTTGAGGTAGTAGCCAATTCTCAGGCATGGAGGGTTGTAGTTCGGAGAGGAGTGAGTTCACCTTATCTTTGAGAGCCTTCGCTCGGGCTCTTGTCATTGGTCCAAGAGGTGTCGCAGGAGTTGTAGGTGGGTCCATGGGGATGACCTCGGGATGCTCCGCATCAACCGGCTACCTTTGTATCGTCCTTAGTTGTCCCTGGATCATGTGATCTCTTATGTACTCGAGGATCTAGCACATGTGTGACTATTTCTTGTTGGTTTAGTGTTTCTCTCATGTTTCTCTCATGTGTTCCCTTGTTTCCCTCCTCGTGTTCTTCGTGTTCTTCGCGGGATCCGCTCCTTTCGTGAAAGATCGGCTTATTAGGGTTCCACCCTACATCATCTTGGTATCAGAGCCACGTTTATCATGATTTCGGAGCCTCCCCGTTGTGTTGCTAGCCTAGTTTTTGTTGATTTCGTCCCTAATTCGAAAATTCCCCACAAAAATAGCCCCTATTTTTTGTGATTTGTCGGTGTGTTGAAATTTTATTGGATTTGATCCTTGGATTTGCTTTGCCTTGAGTGGATCTACCCTTTTCCCCTTGTCTCCACCCTTTCCGTCCATGAAATCGCCCGGATTCGACGAATTTAGACCTCTCCACCTTGCCCACGTGAAGTTCATCCCGTGCACAAAAATCGCCCAGGCACCGGACATCCAACACCCACCGGACGTCCGACGACCGGACGACCGGCCCAGCCCGGATGTCCGACGATCACTGATGAAACTGAATTTTTTCATTTTAGTCACCACCACCGCCCCACATTTCCGCATACGCCCCTCACCACCTATACACCATCACCACTCCCGCATACCACCACCATTGCTTACCCATTTCGCACTCCGACGCGTGTTGCCACTTCGAGCTTTGAGAATTTGAGTTGTGGTTCTGTATCCTTTTGGGTCTCGGCTATCTAGGTACGGTTCGACATCAACATCACCGCCGCTCATCTTCGCCACGGACGCATCATCAAAAATGACCACCTCGACTAGAGCTTGGTATTCGTGCCACCATTTTGACACCATACGGTAAGAAAGAATGGCAACCTCGTCCTGGTATTGGAAATATCACTCTTGCCATTACATTGATAACCATCATAGCCATACACCTTTGCATCACTTACCCATCGAGACTAGCCTTTGAGTATTGCCGGCAACGAGACTTGTGCACATTAGTGATCATACTTCCCATAGCATACATACATCATTGTTGCATATCTTGGTATCATCTCTTATGTCACAAGGTTGTCATCGCATACACAATTGCTATCTTGGTTCGTGAAGCATTGCATGAGAAAATAGCTCAAACAACAAAGAGCCAAACAAGATTTTAAGCAAAAGGGAAAGATAAGAAAATAGGTTTTAAGCAAGAACCATAGCATCATACAACATTAAGATTGTCATATTAGATCATCTTGGATGATATCAAAGAAACACCTTGCATAGAGCATACTTGGGATAGAAGTCGTTGAATTTTTGCTTAGTAGGTTGTGCACAAGTCTGTGTATCCACCTATTGTGCAATCATGCTAGCGTCTCTCTAGTGTTGTGCAACAAGAGCATTTTTGAGGATTCCACATTTTGGCTCACCCTTGGTTGCATGACCCCGCTTATCTTTTTGCGTGTGCGTTTCCATGTACCTTATATTGCTTGGTCCACTTGTTGCATTGCAATCTTGCGAATCTTTTCCAACATTATTGAAGCTCACTTACAATTGCATCAAATTATGTGCCACCATCCTAACCAAGCTCCATCATAAGCTTTTACTTCTGTAGGTGTGAGAAACCGACAAGAATTGGTACCAATTGTTCTATTTCTTTGTCCACATTGGAGTGATCATTGTTCCACTTTCAACTTCGGTCAATGTACATTTGGTATTCGTTCTTCTCTTTCTACCACTCACATTTTTCTCTTGGAATGATGGATAGGCCAAGTACCTCTACCAACCCACTCTTCATTGAGCACGACGACGACATGAACTCATCGACAGCCTCGCCGCCGACTTGCAACTCTCCCAGCAACCTACAAGGGACTACTTCGATGACAAGCTCGATGATCACAAGCAAGAGAACGACGCAAGAATGGACAAGATTCGCACTTTGTTGCTCAACCACTCTTCTTCCACTTCTTCTTCATCAAGAAGGATTCGCACAAGTCGACACTCAGACTTCACCCTCTCCGGCTCAAGTACACCGAAATCAAACACTCTTCAACGTGCCGCGCACAACGATCGTCAAGCAAGCCTCAATCATCTACGCGACACCAACTCTCAAGAGCACCGATAACGTCAAACCCAAGAGGCTTTTGCGCTAGCACGAGAACGGCAACGACAAGGCCAACATGAAGAAGAAGAGCGTGCGCATCTACACCAAGATGCACAAGATGCCGAGGCACAACGCCAAGAACAACAACTCCGTGAAGATCAAGCACTCGCGGCGTAATGTGCCCTTCAAGATTCAAGTCACGCCGTCGCCACACATAATCGCCATCGGCATGAACAAGAGGAAGCACTTCGCGAAGAGGTTCAAGAGAGGATTTACCAATCACGTGTGCATCATCAAGTCCCTCAAGTTCGTCCACGAGCTCGACAAGCCCCTCCACAAGCTCCTCAAGAACCCCAAGGACATCAAGTTCACCAAGAGAATGAAGAAAATGGGAATCCTCCACGACAAGACCAACATGAGGTCAACAACCCTCCTCGCCAAGAGAAACACGAGTTGGAAAATCATCACCAACATGGGCGTCATCATCCTCGACCCCAACACAATGAAGCGCAACGCTACGACAACCTAAAGTTCACCATGCCCAATTCAATGGAAGCAACAATCCCGAAGAGTACCTATCATGGTCATTGAAGGTTGACAAAATCTTATGTTTGCACAGCTATGAAGAAGAGAAGAAGATCGCAATGGCATCCCTTGAGTTCCAAGACTATGTACTCATTTGGTGGGAACAAGTAATCGAGCGCCGTGAGGCAAGAGGTGAACCACCCATCACTACATGGGCGCAGATGAAGGATGTCATGAGAGCACGCTTCGTGCCAACCTACTACAACCGCGACCTCTTCAAGAAACTCCAACTACTCAAGCAAGGAACCAAGAGCGTTGAAGAGCACTACAAGGAGATGGAGATTGCCATGATAAGAGCTAACGTCACGGAAGATGATGAGCAAACTATGGCACGTTTCTTGAATGGACTCAACCATCCTATCAATAAGATCACCGACTTCCAACCATAGTGAGACCTCATCGAGCTCGTGCATCAAGCTACCAAAGCAGAATGTCAAGTGCAATACAATTACAAGTATGCCAAGTTCTCATCCAAGTCATACGTCTTCTCCAACACCCAAGCTTCAACGACTCAAACACCGTCTACCAAGCCTTCTACAAGCAACGTCGACAAGTCCAGTTCCAAGAAAGCTTCGTCAACTCCAAGTCATCCTCCTACAACGAGCAACTTGAAGCCGAGAGCTTCATCAACATTTACTCCAACCGATGAGACTGTCAAGACGAGTTCCTTCAAATGCTTCACATGCGGAGGCCGAGGCCACAAGTCCTACGAGTGCACCAACAAGCGGACCATGATCCTCAACGACGAAGGCACTTACGACTCAATGATTGAAGGAGAAATGGACGCCCTCGAGCAAGTCGCCATGAACCGGCAAGTGAACGATGAAGAGGAACAAGTGTTTTGCGATGAAGATTCAAGTCCCGCTCTTGTTGTCTCCAAGATCTTGACTCTCCAACATCACCAAGAAGAAGACCAAAGATGCCATATCTTTCATACCAAGGCCGGCATCAATGGAACATCCGTCAAGGTCATCATCGATGGAGGAAGTTGTCATAACCTCGCAAGTGAAGAACTTCACTCCAAGCTCCAATTGCCCAAGACGAAGCACCCACATCCCTATAAAGTTCAATGGCTTAGCGACACCGACACTATCCAAGTCAAGCATCGAGTACAAGTCTCCTTCAAAATTGGTGCCTACGAAGACACTTTGGAGTGTGACGTCGTTCCAATGACCGTTTGCCACCTTCTCCTTGGACGCCCATGGCAATTTGATAGAGGAGTCATCCACAACGGCCGAACGAACCACTACATTTTCAAGATGAAGGCAAAGGAGTATGTACTTCATCCCATGTCTCCAAGCGAAGTGATCGTTGACAAGCAAGCCACCCATCGTGGAGAGAATTGTGAGAGAGCGAGCCACCAAAAAGAGAGTGAGTGCCACAAGCCCAAATCGAGCGCCTCCACGATGAGCGACAAGAACAACTTAGTTCTATTTGCCACCAAAAGTGACATAAAAGGAGTGTGTGAGAACCATCTAGTGTCCTACACTATGTTCTTTTGTGCAAGGACAACGCAACACAAGCTAACAACTCTCACGCTCTTCCTCTAGTGTTGTCTTCTCTTTTGCAGGAATTTCATGATGTTTTTCGCGCCGAGCTACCTTCGGGACTACCTCCACTACGAGGCATCGAGCACCGCATCGACCTCATCCCCGGAGCACCTCTTCTGAACAAACCTTCCTACCGCATCAACCCCGAAGAAACCAAAGAAATACAAAGGCAAGTAAAGCATCTCATAGACCATGGACATGTGCGTGAAAGGTTGAGCCCTTGTGTCGTCCCAGTCACTCTTGTGCCAAAATGAGATGGTAGCTTTCGCATGTGATCTGATTGTAGACCTATCAATGCTATCACCGTTCGTTATAGGTATCCCATTCATTGCCTTGATTATAAGCTTGATGAACTTAGTGGTGCCACTATCTTTTAAAAAATTGATCTTAAGAGTGGTTACTATCAAATCCGCATACAAGAGGGTAATGAATGGAAAACCACTTTCAAAACCAAGTTTGGGTTGGATGAGTGGTTAGTCATGCCTATGGGTCTATCGAAAGCACCGGGTACTTTTATGCGTCTTATGAATCATGTATTTCGCACTTACATTGGTTTGTTTGTTGTGGTCTACTTCGATGATATCCTTGTTTATGGAAAATCTCTTCAAGATCATGTCACCCATGTTCGAACCGTTTTGCAAACTCTTTGAAACGAGCATCTTTTTGCGAACATGGAAAATTGACTTTTCGGCGTTGATAAGCTCGTTTTCTTGGGTTTTGTTGTTTCCTCTAAGTGTGTTTGTTGATGATTCCAAGATCAATGCTATTAAGACTTGGCCCCAACCAACCAACTTGCAACAAGTGCGAAGTTTTCTTGGCCTTGCGGGTTTCTATCGTCGCTTTGTGAAAGATTTTAGCACCATTGCTTCGCCTTTGCGTGCTTTGAGTAAGAAATATGCGCCTTTGTTCAGGGACCATCCCAAGATACCGCTTTCAATGATCTTAAGAATTTTCTTACTCATGCTCCCGTGCTTGCTTTATCCAACTTTGACAAGCCCTTTGAGATTCATTGCGATGCTAGTGGTAATGGCATAGGAGGTGTGTTAACCCAAGAGAAGCGGCCCATAGATTACTTTAGTGAGAAGCTCTCCGGCGCACAACTCAATTACCCCATCTATGATAAAGAGTTCTATGCTTTAGTTTGCATTTTGCATGAACGGGAACACTATCTTCGCCCCCATGAATTTATCATTCATACCGATCATGAAACGCTGAAGTATCTTAAGGGACAAACCAACTTGAACAAGCATCATGCTAAATGGAGTGAATTTATTCAGTATTTTCCTTATGTCATCAAGTACATCAAAGGAAAATATTGTGGCGGACGCTCTTTCCCGCATATGCATGCTTGTTACTCATCTTGAATTGGATGTCATTGGCTTTGAGCATACAAAAGACTTGTATGAGCATGATCCTACTTTTGCTATTCCTTATGCCAAAAGAGCTAACAAGTTTTGCATCCCCGAGTCTTCTCTTCGTTTGTTGCTTTTGCAGGAATCTCATGGAGGAGGCCTAATGGGACATTTTGGATGCGACAATACTTTCGCCACGCTCTCCAAGAACTACTATTGGCCGAAGATGTTTCGCGACGTCAACCGCTTCACCAACCGATGCTCTACATGTCGCCAAGTTAAGTCTAAAGCTCAATCACATGGCCTTTACATACCTCTCCCTATTCCATACCAACCATGGGAAGACATTAGCATGGATTTTGTACTTGGATTGCCTAGGACTTGAAATGGAAAGGATTCGGTATTTGTTGTTGTGGGCCGTTTCTCTAAGATGGCACATTTCATTCCTTGTAACAAGATAGACGATGCTTCACATGTTGCTAATCTCTTTTGTAGGGAAATATTGCGTCTACATGGAGTGCCAAAGGAGATCGTCTCGGACCGCGACGTCAAGTTCCTTAGCTACTTTTGGAAGACCCTATGCGCCAAGCTCGGAATCAAGCTACTCTTCTGCATGGCATATCATCCACAAACCGACGGCCAAACGAAGGTGACCAACCGCACACTCTCCGCTCTACTTCGGGTCCTCATCAAGAAGAACATCAAGGAGTGGGAGGAGTGCCTACCTATCGCCGAGTTGGCCTACAACCGAGCAAGACACTCAACAACCGACAAGTCCCCCTTCGAGGTCATCTACGGCTTCAACCCATTGTCCCCATCGGACATCCTCCCTCTACCACTACAAGAGCGCATCAATTTGGACTCAAGTGCACGTGTGAATCATCTCAAGAAGGTGCGTGAAGATATAAGGGAAACCATCGAGCGCTAAGTACAACGCCTTGCGACCAAGCTCAACTTCAACAAGCACCCTATGGTATTCAACATTGGTGATCTCGTGTGGCTACACCTTCGCAAGGACCACTTTCCCTAAGAACGCAAGTACAAACTTCGACCACGAGAGGATGGACCCTTCAAGGTGCTTGCACGCTACAATGACAACACTTAGAAGATCGACCTCCCGCGCGAAAAGTACAACGTGAGCAATATCTTCAATGTCAAGGACCTCTCGCCCTTCCATAGTGATGAAGAATTTGATCCGAGGACGGATCTTCCCCAAGGGAGGGGAGATGATGCAGAGCATCCCAAGGTCGTCCCCATGTACCTACCATCGTCTCACCAAGTGCCTAGCGGACCCATGACACGAGCACGTGCAAGAGCTCTCGAAACCGAGGTGACATCTCTCCTCTCACACTTCCACTTCGATACACACGATACATGGATACTACCTCAAACAGAGACATTGTGCATACTCAGGTATCTACGAGTTGGCTATGAAGAAGCTAAGGAGCAAGGAGAAGAAGAAGAGGAAGATGAACATGAAGACGGAGAAGAAGAAAAGACGCGAAAGAAGCTACAAGCTCCGGACGACTGACCAGGACCGGACGTTCGGCGATCTCCAGGCTCCAGACGTCCGACCCAGATCGGGCGTCCAACACCTCCTCACCTGAGCCAAAACTACGGAATTCCGAGGCCTCCCAGACGACCGACCCCGACTGGACGTCCAACCAAAGCATACCCGAGCCGAATCTACGGACGTCTGACAGGCACCGGACGTCCGGACCCTCGCGAGCCTCCGGACGACTGGTGACTCCCGGACGTCCGACGCGTGTGCGCTGCCAT